>NW_006794332.1:1763204-1769003 GCF_000442215.2 Lipotes vexillifer | reverse complement strand
CCCCACCGAGCCCTGTCCCCAGAGTCATGGGGAATTGTAGGGTTTTTAATGTTTGCAGAGGCACCACCTTTTGTGACCATGTGGCTTCTTGTTCACGATCTTCTCTTTGGCCTCTACTCCTGTCTCCATTCTTGGCAACTTCAACATCCTTGGGGATGATCCTCCCAGCGTGTGGCCCCTCTGCTCCTTGACCGCTCACCTCTCAGACCTCTTCCCCCACCTCACCATTCACTCCCACGCTCACCCCTCATCACTGATCACCAGTAACTGCACGCATCCTCTGGCTTCCCTTCTGACCCCCAGTCCCCCCACCGCAGCCCCTCCCGGCCCCGCTGGCTCCCAATCCTGAAGCACTCCCAGAACGGCAGACTTACAGGTTCAATTGCTCCCTCATTTCTCCTTCGAGGCTTAGCGCTCATCTGAAACTTAGTGTGTCCAGAACAGAATTCTTGATCTCTCCGCAAAGTTGCTTCTCTCTGTCTCTCGCAGCTCAGTAAATGGCATAACCATTCACCGTGTTGCTCAAGCCATAAATCTAGAAGACACCCTTGATTTCTGTCTTCCTCTCACCTGTGTCCACCCCACAAGCAGATTCCATCCGTTCAGCCCCTAAAACATCTCTCAGATCCGTCCACTCCTCTCCATTTCCTCTGTCACTCTTCCCATCCAAGCCATCACCACCAGTAATCTCCAAAATACTCCCATACATCTCCTAAAAACTCCCCTCCTCTGCCCGGCAACCAGGGTGACCTTCTTAAAACACAGATCAGATCACGGTACCACTGCCCCAATTTCCCACCACACTCCTCTCTGACACTCAGGCCTTCCTCTTCCTGGAAACAAACAAAGCTCACCCCCACCTAAGGCCTCTGTGCCCCCTGTTCCCTCCACCTGGCTTTGTCTCCCCCTTGTTTCTGCATGGCTGAGTCTGGCTTGTCATCCAGGGCCCAGCTACACAAAGAGGCTTCTTTCTCCTGGACCACCCAGGCTTCTCTTGGCTTATCCTGTTTATTTATTGTCTATCTTATCCCACAAGAAAAGCAAGTCAGATGTCCAGGCATTTTCAGAACATTTGGGGGATTAGCTCTTAGAGTTCTGTATTCATTCCCGTGTGGGCTGGATAAATCTGTTCGTGGCAGGGACCTCCATCTGACTTTTGTCTGGTCCCCATAGACTTCTTCCAGATGAGCACAAAGGGTGTGTGCCATAAGAGCTCAGAATATTCATTTAGAAGCCTTCACTGAAAAATATGAAATATACAGTGAATAATACTGCTGTCCTTTAACTGCCCCAAGATCCTGTCCCCCTCAATAGGTGTCTGTGCTCCCTTTCCCTCGGCCCCAGTAGTTTACTTTTGAGAAACAGCCCATGGTTAGACATGTAGAGTCCTCCCCACAGCCTTGTGGAGATGATACAGTCAAATTGCAGGTGGCTGACGGGCACAGACCCCGCACTCTTTGGGCAGCTCCCTTGCTCCAGTTTCCTGAGCAGAGCAGGTGGCCAGGGCCAGGGGCAGACATGGAAACACCAAAGAAAGAGGCAGCAATCTGGTGGAGAACTGCCCCAGGCCCCCCGTGAGAGCTCAGAATTCAAGCTTCACCCAGAAAGGGCCTATTTAACCTTGCACACTCAGGGGCTGAAACGGTGTTGACGTTTTACAGCTCAGTTTGGTTCAAGGCTTACCCTGACCTGGGCCCACTCACCTCTTCACCCTCAGTTGTCTCCCCGCCGGGTGCCCTCGGCGACCTGACTGCAAGCCCTCAGCCGGCCTCTTGCCCTTACCTCGGGGACCTTGCACATGCTGCTCCATACCCCCTACCGTTACCAGGAAAGTCTTGCTTCTCCTCCAGCTCTCCGTTTAGACATTTACCTTAATTAACTTTTAAATAATGTCCAGTCAACAAGTATTTATTGGGTGCCTACTGTTTAGTGCGTTGCCGGGAGCTTTTCTGAGTTTGAGGGAAACAGGAGTAAACAGAACAGACAGAATCCCACCTTCATAAGCGTACATTGTAGTGGAGGATGAACAAATAAACATGATGTATGTGGCAAAAGGATTATAAAGAATAGAGCAGCAGAGGAGAGCAGAAAAGTTGAGGTGCTGTTTTGCTTGGGGTAAACTGGTGAGGAGGTGATATTTGAACTGCACCCTGATTGACATTAGGGCATAAAGCAGGCAGATGTCTGGAGAGTATTCAGGCAGAGAGGTGATGAGCACAGAGGGTCTGGGCTGGGGCTTGGTGTACAGGGAGCAGCAGGGAGGCCGGTGTGGCTGGAGCGTAGAAAGGCAGGCGGACAGGGCCACCGTGGGTCACCTCGAGGACTCTGGGTTTATTCTGACTGTAATGGAAACCACTGGAGGCTTGAGAGGCAGGCAGGACATAGCCTGGTTCACCTCCTCTAGGAAGCCCCCCTGGCTCCTGCCATGGGGTCAGTGGCCTTCCTGGGTGCCCACAGAGCACCCTCTTACCCCTCAAATCTCACTTCTCAGTAAAGTGTTCCTACGTCTGCTCCCCACCTGTGTGCCTTCAAGAGCAAGGGCCGTGTCTCACTCACCATCCCCCCCCACCCAGTGCCTTGCAGTAAGTGTGTATCAGAAGAACAAACAGATGACTCTCACCCCCCCAACATCCTGAGGTCCTGCCAGAGCACAGTGATGGTTTCCAGGCAGCGTTAGGACGCATGCGTGCAACCCCAGGCAGGTACCGTATAACGGGCATCAGCCTTTCTGTTTTAAAGCAGATCGACCCATCTGAGCAAAAGACTCTGGCCAATCTGCCGTGGATTGTGGAGCCGGGACAAGAAACCAAGAGGGGAATAAATACCAAGTATGAGACCACGATTTTCTGATACTCACCGTCCTCCCGTCCTCGCGGTGCCTTGCACGCCGAGCAGTCCCGGAGCAGGCTTTCCACCCAGCGCAGGAGGAAGACTGCTGTTTGTGTGGCCTTGTCACGGGCGAAAGGCCACTGGCCATTCCTGGGGACGTTCTTTCTGCACCAGTGACAGAAAGTGCAAGCAAGACTTTCCAGTCGTAACCTCTGAGAGAAATGAGTTGAGATTTGTGGCTCACTCTCCCGACTCCCCTCCCTGCTACCACCCAAGGTATTTCTAGTGACTTTGCCCCAACACTTGCTTTGCTGTACTTGGGGATAATACCTTAAGAAAAAAAATACAGGGGATCTCTAATACTGCCTAGAAGTATAAAAATCTTGGGTTTATTTTTATTTTTCTCTGTCAGCAGTTTTCAAGGTAGAATGAGAACAGAACTACCCCCAGAAAGCATCTGTAAAATCATTATCTCACTGAGTATCGTTTCATGCAAAAGGACAAAAAGTACCCCTGATTGCCAGGAAATCCTATTTCCCAATTTCTATATTTGTGGATTTTATATGTAATCAACTATGTCAGATAAAGAAAACCTTTACATCTATGGCTTGATTCAAAAACTTAATGATTTAAAACAGAGGAATTTATTATGCACAGAAAAATGTGTCTTGTATTAAATATTTTTATTAAAAGAATGTTTCACTAACACATTGATAAGAAAACTAGGTTAGTTGTGAGGGATGTTTTGCTTTCATTTCAAATAACTAAATTTCTACTGCTACTACCAAGAGGACTGGCTTGGGCGTTGCAAAGTACTACACCAGAGACGCTCACTAGAGCAGGAGATTTGGGCAAGCAGGCTGGCGTCTTACCAAAAGTGCTGACACAGCCATAATTAATAAGCCTGCAAAGATTTTTTTTTTTTTTAAACTTCACAGTTTTAAAAAACATCATGTTAAACAAAAAATCTAGGGCTCCTGCTGTCAAGATTTCTGTCATGGAAACCTTGTTTGTTTGTTTGAGAAAGGTGTTAATAAAATTCTATTGCAAAAAAAAAAAATCTTTTTTTCTAGAAAAACACAAATACAAAAAAAAATAGAGATTCCAAAGTAATAAAACTCTTTTCTTGAAACAAAATAAATAAATGTTTGCTTACTCTTTGATTAAATAAAATTTACTTACATTTCATTAAGGTATTTTAATTTTTTAATGTCTCTGTGGAGTATTTGTATGATACCATAATGTATATTTATGTAGAATCAAATTATATAAACAGTACCAATATCATTATAGAAAAAATAACATTTTAATGTATATTGTTCTAACCAATCATATTGTGAATCATTTTGGAGTTCATTATAATAAGCGATATTGATAAATTGTGGGATTGTCTTAATTTTTTTAAATTAACCAGTATTATTTTAAACCTGAGATTATCAGTTACATTCATCAGTTGGTGAGTTTTAAAGAAAGACAACTAAATTTTATTTCAAACTGACAAATGTATATGGTTTTAGTTCAGTGTTGGAGAATTTTAATACAATATTAAATTACTTGAACTGAACAGTTCCTTCTATATATTTTGCCTATTCACTGTTGATATGTATGTAGTAAATTGAGAGTAAAATAACCCTAAAATATGGTACCAAAAAGAAACTGTATAGGAGCAAAGTAAATAGTAGCTTTGCTGAAAAGGAAACATGTAAATATGCTTGGGCTTCCAGTTATAAATTTTGTAATTTTTGTCATTATTTATATCCTATAAAAAAAACACACAAAATAAAATGGAAACTGTACAGCTGCTGGTGCTTGGCATCATTCTGTGAGCACCTTCCCACTTCCATTTAGGATAGAACCAAAGGCCCGGCCTTCTCAGCATCCTATAGCTAAAGGGATTTTTTTCATTTGGCAAAATTGAGAAAATTTGCTCATTTCCAAGTTCAGCCAGGCCTTTAAAGCTTGAATTTCAGCCATAAAGCCCCCACTGTCTTTAAAGTGGGCTGTAAGGAAGAATTACCAAAACAGAAATTGGTAAAAGAGGAAGGGCCACCAAACTAGATTACTTTTATAGGACAACATCTACATGTTTGTCTTAGGCTGCCATAACAAAATACTGGGTGGCTTAAACAAATTTATTTCTCACAGTTCTGGAGGTCCTGGGAAGTCCAAGATCAAGGTGCCAGCAAGGTAGGTTGCATTCTAAGGCCCTTTTCTCCTGGCTTGGCTTGTTGGTGGCTGCTGTCTTGCTGTGTGCTCACATGACCTCTCTGTGGTGTGTGTCTGCAGAGGGTGGGGGAGCATCAAGCTCTCTGGCTTCTCTTCTTATAAAGGCACTAATCCCATCATGAGGGCCTCCACCCCCATGACCCCATCTTACCCTAATTATCTCCCAAAGGCCTATCTCCAAATACTCACCATGGAGCATTAGGACATCAACATATGGATTTTGAGGGGACACAGATTTTCCATAACAACACTCATTTTTCCTAAAACACATGTACAAGCTATGAGTCGAGTAATAAAAGGGTCATGTTAGAGACACACTGGAAAAATCAGTGATTCACAGTCCGTATCCTGTGACTTTCAGCAAAAGATCTCCACACTGCTGGATCCAAGTTACTCTCCAAAACACATGCCAAACCAATCTCGGGGTGCTCCCAGCCTGACACGCAGAGGCCTAGGGCTTTGAACCTGAAAGGGCTAAAACCATCCGGAGATGGGGCAACATTCACAGAGGCAGAGGGCACGTTTCCTGAAGGAAGGTTTGGGCTGGGATTTTAGACAGTAATGCTTTGCCTGGGCTAATTCAGCCCCTTTTTAATCTTTGCTAGCCACCAAGAGGTTAGCAATCCTCTTATTTATTATCTCTGTGGATCAACGCTTATTTGTATCAGTTATGATCCCAGCATGAAGTAGATGGCACACTCCAATTGGGAGAATTTAAGAGTTTAATAAGTAGAATACTTACAA
>NW_006794332.1:1757658-1763194 GCF_000442215.2 Lipotes vexillifer | reverse complement strand
GTAGGGAAACTAACGCTGCGCTGGTGTGGCCTGAGGGGAGTGGGAAAGGAGGCGGCTTGTGGAGGGGGCTTCCAGACAGGTGCTCTGGGCTTCAGAAAGGGATCAGTAATTTTAAAAACTCCCAGCAAACAAAAGTCCTAGACCAGATGGCTTCACAGGTGAATTCTACCAAACATTTAGAGTTAACACCTATCCTTCTGAAACTATTCCAAAAAACTGCAGGGGAAGGAATACTTCTGAGCTCATTCTGAGTCCACCATCACCCTGATACCAAAACCAGACAAAGATACCACAAAAAAAGAAAATTACAGGCCAATATCACTGATGAATATAGATACAAACATCCTCAACAAAGTACTAGCAAAAATACCTCAACAAAATACAAATCCAACAGTACATTAAAAGGATCATACACCATGACCAAGTGAGATTTATACCAGGGATACAAGGATTTTTCAATATCTGCAAATCAGTGTGATACACCACACTCACAAACTGAAGAAAAACCATATGATCATCTCAACAGATGCAGAAAAAGCTTTTGATAAAATTCAACATCCATTTATGATAAAATCTCTCCAGAAAGTGGGCAAAGAGGAAACATACCTCAACATAATAAAGGCCATACATGACAAATCCACAGCTAACATCATACAGTAAGTCCCCTACATACAAACGAGTTCCATTCCAAGCGCACGTTTGTAAGTCCAATTTGTTTATAAGTCCAACAAAGTTAGCCTAGGAACCCGACTAATACAATTGGCTATATAGTACTGTAATAGGCTTATAGTACTTTTCACACAAATAATACATAAAAACAAACAAAAAATAAGAAAACATTTTTAATCTTACAGTACAGTACCTTGAAAAGTACAGTAGTACAGTACAACAGCTGGCATCCAGGGGCTGGCATCAAGTCAACAGGCAAGAAGAATTACTGACTGGAGGAGGCGGAGGAGGTGGGAGATGGTAGAGCTAGGATCGTCAGCAATAGGAGACAGAGGGCAAGCTGCAATTTCATTCATGCCTGATGTTGATGGAACGCATGTTTGCATCTTTGAAAGTTTGCAACTTGAAGGTTCGTATGTAGGGGACTTACTGTACTCAATGGTGAAAAGCTGAAAGCATTCCCTCTAAGATCAGGAAGAAGACAAGAATGCCCATTCTCACCACTTTTTTTCAACATAGTTTTGGAAGTCCTAGCCACAGCAATGAGACAAGAAAAAGTAGTAAAAGGAATCCAAACTGGAAAGGAAGAAGTAACACTGTCACTGTGCAAAACCACTAGAAAACTATTAGAGCTCATCAATGAATTTGGTAAAGTTGCAGGATACAGAATTAATATACAGAAAATTATTGCATTCCTATATACTAACAACAAAGTATCAGAAAGAGAAATTAAGGAAACAATCTCATTTACCATCACATCAAAAAGAATAAAATACCTAGGAATAAACCTACCTAAGGAGACAAAAGACCTGTACTCCGAAAACTATAAGACACTGATGAGACTCCCAGACATAGAGAAGAGACTTGTGGTTGCCAAGGGGTAGAGGGTTGGGGGAGGGATGGAGTGGGAGGTTGGGGTGAGCAGATGTAAGCTTTTATATACAGGATGGATAAACAACAAGGTCCTACTGTATAGCACAAAGAACTATATTCAATATCCTGTGATAAACCATAATGGAAAAGAATATTTAGAAAAAAGAATGTGGGCTTCCCTGGTGGCGCAGTGGTTAAGAATCTGCCTGCCAATGCAGCGGACATGGGTTCGATCCCTGGTCCAGGAAGATCCCACATGCCGTGGAGCAACTAAGCCCGTGCGCCACAACTACTGAGCCTGCGCTCTAGAGCCCGCGAGCCACAACTACTGAAGCCCACATGCCTAGAGCCTGTGCTCTGCAACAAGAGAAGCCACCACAGTAAGAAGCCCGCACCCCACAACAAAGAGTAGCCCCTGCTCGCCGCAACTAGAGAAAGCCCGTGTGCAGCAACGAAGACCCAACACAGGCAAAAATAAAATAAATTTTTTTAAAAAAGAGAAAACAAAAAAACTTAAAAAAGGGCTGAAGACCTCAATAGACATTTCTCCAAAGAAGACATACAGATAGCCAACAGGTACATGAAAAGATGTTCAACATCACTAGTTATTAGAGAAATGCAAATCAAAACTACAATGAGGTATCATCTCACACTGGTCAGAATAGCCATCAAAAAGTCTATAAATAACAAATGCTGGAGAGGATGTGGAGAAAAGGGAACCAGCTACACTGTTGCTGGGAATGTAAATTGGTACAATCACTATGGAAAACAGTATGAAAGTCCCCTAAAAAACTAAAAATAGAGTTACCATATGATCCAGCAATCCCATTCCTGGGCATATATCCGGAAAAGACAAGAACTCTAATTTAAAAGATAGATGCACCCTAATGTTCACAGCAGCACTATTTACAATAGCCAAGACATTGAAGCATCCTAAATGTCCACCAACAGATGAATGGATAAAGAAGATGTGGTACATATACACAATGGAATATTACTTGGCCATTAAAAAAATGAAATAATGTCATTTGCAGCAATATGGATGGATCTAGAGATTATCATACTAAGCGCGGTCAGACAGAGAAAGACAGGTATCATATGATATCACATATGTGGAATCCTAAAAAATGATAGAAATGAACTTTTTTACAAAACAGAAACAGACTCACATAGAAAACAAACTTATGGTTACCGAAGGGGAAAGGGATAAATTAGGAGTTTGGGATTAACAGATACGCACTACTATATATAAAACAGATGAACAACGAGGACCTGCTGTATAGCACAGGGAACTATATTCACTATCTTTTAATAACGTACTATGAAAAAGAATCTGGAAAAAAATATATACATATATATGAAACTGAATCACTTTGCTGTACACCTGAAACTAACACAATACTGTAAACCGACTAAACTTCAATTAAAAAAAAAAAAAAAAACCCTGATCTCACTCTCCACCATCCACCCTGCATTATCTAAATAAACCCACGGGAAGCCACAGGGCAAGGAGCGCATTGATTTGGTCTACATAAGGCACCTCCAGAACCACAACAGGGCAGGGAAGAGGGAGGAGGGAGTCTGAGGGGCAAACAGAAGAGAGGCAGCCCTTGTATTGAAGGGATTTGCACCTCATTTTCTTGAAGGGGAAATTTGACACATTGGCAACTGAAATATCCATGGTGCAGTGGTTAAGAATCTGCCTGCCAATGCAGGGGACATGGGTTCAAGCCCTGGTCCGGGAAGATCCCACATGCTGCGGAGCAACTAAGCCCGTGCGCCGCAAATACTGAGCCTGCCCTATAGAGCCCGCGAACCACAACTACTGAAGCCCGCGCACCACAACTACTGAAGCCCGCGCACCTAGAGCCCTTGCCCCACAACAAGAGAAGCCACCACAATGAGAAGCCCGCGCATCGCAACAAAGAGTAGCCCCCGCTCACCACAACTAGAGAAAGCCCGCGCACAGCAACAAAGACCCAATGCAGCCAAAAATAAATAAAAAAATTTTTTTTAAATGCACAGTTTTCTCAGAGAAGAACAAACACCAAAAAGCCCAACATGCTAGTGTTGGGTCAGGGGAGACTGGGAAGGAGGAAAGGCACAGGAATTCAGGAATCCTGTTTTAGCAGACCATTTCTGGGGTGTGCACTTGGCAGGGAGAGGGAAGACTGCAAACTCAGATACCTTCAGGCCACACAGGTGACATGAGTGAAGGTGGACTGTGATGATCCACGCATTCACCATCTCAGGGGGCGGCTGATGCTCAGTTCCAGCTGATGGCTGCCAGGCAGAAAAGACAACCCTGGCTCAATAGATTTTCTAAGAAATCAGGATTTTTATGTGAAACCACCAGATTTTCAAATGCTGGCAACAAGTTCAGTGTTTTTTTAAAAAATATGTGTGGGCCAAACAAAACTCCTCTGTGGACTGGGCCTGGTCCATGAATCACTTGTCTGTGCCTTTCTGAGATTCCATCAAACTTCAACAACCTCCCACCTTGATTTCTAGTTATTAGAGGAGGTACGGTGGGTGGCTAGGGCTAGGGGATGGAAGAGACAGGGATGCAGGGGTCACTGACATTTGCTGAACTGTTCTTATATACTTGGTTTGTTTATGGGAGTATCAGGAGCTGAATTCAGGGACTAGTAGCAAAGACCAGAGATAAGAGTCTCTTAAAACAAGGGAGAGGTTGAATATTTTCTCATGTAACATGAACTTCAGAGATAAATAGTACAGGGCTGGAATGGTAGCTCCACAGTTGTCATCAAAATCCCAGGCTCCTTCTATATTTCTGCTCTGCCACCCTTAGCTTGTGGATTCCATCTACAAGGTCACCTCATGAGCACAAAATGGCTGTTAAGACCATCAATCAGCGAATCCACATTCCAGGCAGGAAAAAAGATGGCAAGGAACAAAGGACTCCTGCCTCCCAACTGAGTAAGGCAACCTTTTATGAGCTTTCCTGGAAGCTTCACCCTACAAGTTCTGCTTACATCTGCTACCCCTAGATAAGCAATTGGAAAATGTAGCTATTGTTGATTTTAGCTGAGCACACTGCAGCTCCCAACAATACAGCAGTTGTTAGTGAGGAAAAGCGAGAGACTGGATACTAGGATGGCCACCAACAGTATCTGCCACAAAAAAACAAACAAACAAACAAAAAACAGTATCTGTCACAATGGGAATGTCACAACACTAGGTAAAAGGTGAAAGCAAGCAGACACAGGTGAGACACCTGAACAGAGAAAACAGTGACTGGAGGAGGAACTGGTAACACTGGTAATACTCCAACCTTGGCAGAGTTGCTCTGTAAGCTAGCCATCAAATCCAAGCAGGAAACATCCCCCCAGCTGTGTTAATATGCACACCAAACATCTGTGCTGCTCGGGACGTTCCTGAGAGTGTCACAACAGAGCAGGTGGACAAACCATGCTGCAAAAGCAGACATCACAGGCACAGCTGGCTGTGGCACAGGAGTGGGACTGGCAATGGCTTGGTAGGCCATCCAAGGCAAGGGCGGAGGACATGGGTTCTCAACCTCCACTGTGCTCTGGAATCACCCGGGGAACTTTCAAACATATCGGTGCCTGGATCACATGCCCGGCAACTCTGAGTTAATTGGTCTGGGGTGAGACCTGGGTTGGGGGGGCGGGCAGTTTATGCAATAAAGTGTGAGAAGCTTCACTCCTGGGTGGACCAGGCCCTCCAGATCCCCTGAGAAGCTGGGCAGCCCACGTAGATCCCCACATCTGAGGCTACCACGGAAGGCTACCATCTTCTCCTTGAGAAGATTAAACCATTTGCTAAAGGCCACACAGCTGGGATGGTAGTGCAGCCAGGATTTGAACTTGGATCCACTTGACAGCCAAAGCAAAGCCGCTGTGGCTCAAGGTCTTTTCCCCAACGCCACTCCTAATCCTCCACCACTCAGGTGCGTGCATATCCCAAAAAGAATAACGTCTGGGACAGCTTTCCTGCTGCGCAAGGTGTG
>NW_006794332.1:1689529-1757251 GCF_000442215.2 Lipotes vexillifer | reverse complement strand
GGCTGAGCAAGGTCTGTCTCCTGGGAGCCAACAGCCATGAGGATAGATCCACCATGAGGTAGAGAAGGATGCCTGGAGTGAGGTGTGTTCTATGGAGCAGAAGCCGCACAGTCCCAATTTGTAAACCAAGGAAATGTGGGCAGCAAAGGAATAGCAATTTGTAACTGGGACAAAGGTAATTATACTATTGAGACCTGTGTCAGATGTTTGACATATTTTTCAAGCCTCACAAAAATCTTGCAATTAGATGTTGCAGTCCCTACTTGACGAATGAGGAAACTGAGGCTCTGAGAGTTGGCACCTTTTCAAATGGAAGGAAAAGGAGAAAAGGAAATGAATTCAAGATGGCAGAAGAAACATATGGATCCACTAGCCCCAGGGCTGCCACTAATTTGAAATGAACCGCCTAAAAGTTTCAAAGTAGAACAGGGTTCTCCACGGAGCAGGTCGCAGTAGGGCTGCTGCCTACCTTGCTCCGTGTTTGAATCATTTGTGAACTGAGACTAGGTTGAGCCGTGGCCAAGTGCTGGCAAATTCAAAGCATCCCCCAACCTCTGCTGTCCGTTTGGCTCCCATCAGAATGGCCCCTGCTTTTTTTCCAAGAGCAATCCCTACAGGCACAGAGATGGGTTAGCCAGGATAACAGAAGTGGAAGCTCTTCAGCAGCAGAGACCACCTTTGACATCATCTCTGAGAGCTCAGGACTTAAGATCGGTCATGCATGACCCATGATGTGAATGAGTGAAATGAACAATGAATTAAGTGCAGAGCTGAAATGACGCTCCTGGTTCCTCCAGCCCAGGGGGCTGTGGTGGAGGCCAACAACCATGGACCGAAACCACAGCTCCCCGCCTTGCCTATGGGGCCCTAGTGATTTAACCTCTCTGCACCTGTTTCCACAGCTAGAGAACAGAGATAACACCTTGCAAGCCTCGTTGTTAGGATTTAATTAAATAATGTGTGGAAAGTGCCCAGCATGGGGCCTGACACATAAAAGGCCCTTAAAAAAATAGTAGCTCCTTCTTCCTTCCTCCTAAAAAGGATTTTTTATGTCTCAGAAAGTTGACAGCGTGCAGCAAATAAATCAGAAATGAGAAACACAGATCTCCAAAATCTTCCCCAGCTGCTGAAACTCACACCTTGACCCCTAGTCTGGTGTTCATCGGCCACGTTTCGAAGAGGATTCCACTTCCAACCGAAACACTCAACGCATAACCCAGTGGGTGTTTCCATAAAGAAAAGAAAATCAGATTTGGATTCTGGCCCTGGCTTTATCAGATTAACTGCCTGGGATGTAGCTCTTCCCCTGTAAGCTAGGACTGCATAGTCTGCAAACGCATCAACTACTGTGAAAATAAAATAAGGGCTGGGGAGGGGAGGAAGATTTGAATCTGATGAATGTGAAAGTTTGCTCCAACTCCTCAGAACAGCCACCTTGGTACTAAGCAGGAGTCTTCATTCACTGCTGGATGTTTCCCAGCTGATCAGTTGCTCAGAACCACCAAACCCAAACTGAGGCCCAGAATGCTCTCTCTAGACACTTACTCTCGCCCTGGTGATGAGAAATTACAGAGACAGATTTTTCTTTTACTTCCACGTGATAAGCAGTTCTGAGGGCCTGACCTCATAAATGAAGTTACAAGGAATACCAGCGACTCATTTTCCTGAATCATAACTGTAATGAAAATGTCCCAAGTTTTGGTCTGCTCACAATGCCATCTGACTCAGCAGTAAGTCCCTGTTGATGCCAAATGACTTCAAAGGCCTGGTGTCTGTTGAGTCCCATGTTTGATGCAAATTCTTCTGCCCCTGCCATGTGAATATATACAACTACACAATTCTTCTAGGGTTAAACTCATAGCCCCACAGCAAATGATTTTCTAATTTAGGTATTTTAATAGCTGTGTGGTACATCCATAGTCTTAAGGATAGAGGTTATGAGCAAGGAAATCCACTCAAGTGCTCTTAAGAGACTAAGAGTTATTAGAAAATCATTTTCTCCTTCTCTAAAGGTCGGTAAGTAAATTATAATAATAACACAAAACATATGTTGAATAATAGACTGCCATACTTGCCAACTTAAACACTCCAGGGATATGTTTATTCATTTCATATAATTTGGAAGCAGATCTTTTTTTATCCAAGTAAAGTTGTACTTTCCCCTAAGGATGCTTCACAGCAAAATGCCAAACTAAAATGGGAAGATAAAGAGAATGCTGGTAATGTGCTACATCTTAATTTGACAGCCTCGTGACATCCTAGTGCAGAGGGAGAACACAGAATGCACTATGGGCATGCAGGCATACAGGAATTCCAATCATTCAGCAAAGATTTATTGAGGCTCCAACTGGAGCCAGGCTTCCATTGGACTCTGGTATAAAGCACCTAACAGACCTGGCTTTCATGGAGCTTACAGTCTAATGGGGGACTCCATTAAATAAATGATACAGGTCAAAAAAACCACGACAGAGAAAAGAGGGGGCTACAAGAGGCCAGGGCAGCCTTCAGCAGAAGGATCAGCTCAAGGAAAAAGATAAGAAGGAATCAGGAAAAAAAATTAGGTGGGGGAGGGCAGTATAGAAGAGAACCGCACATACAACGCCACAGAAGCAAGAGAGCACAAGCAGGTCCAGGATTTTAAAGACAACTGACATGATAAGATAAGCACTTTGGAAAGATCACGCAGAGGCATGACTGCTGGGAGAGAGAGTGATCAGGGAACTGTTGCCACGCAAAAGAGGATGGGACCCAAATAACACCAAGGAATGTGCAGTGAGCACTTTCTTGGTCCAAGCACTGAGATAAGTAAGCACTCTATGAGTATTATCTTATTAAATCCTTACAACAATGCTGAGAGGGAGGAACCCCTACAGATAAGACAACTGCTGATATTTTCTGGGTTTCTTATTATCTCTTGTCCCCAATTTCCCCCAACAACTAAAATGTGTTTGTTTATTGCCTTGGCTGCTGCTGAAAACAGTGCTAGGCACAGTAGATATTCAAGACATAGAGGATAGACAGGTGGCTGCATGGATAAACCAATAAAGGAATTTTGCCCAAGAGCACACTGAGTGAAGGACCCCACACCCGTTGCACTTACCACACTAAGCTGCAACTGTTAGTCCTTGCTGGTTCTTCTCAGTGTCCTGTGCCGGTCCCTCAGCTCAACAACCTCCAGACTGCCCTGGGCTCAGTCTGGGGTCTCCTGTCTTGTCTATCTACACCCATTTTGTTGCATCTGGTCCTGTGGTTTTAAATACCATCAATTCACTGATGACTCTCAGATTTTTATCTCCATAAGAGACTGTTCCTATAAAAGAACCATCTACTCAACGGCCCCAGGTGTCTTCCTAACACCCACCTCAAACTTACTTTGTCCTAAACCCTGCTCCTTTTACATAGTCTTCTCATCTCAGCTAACAGCAACTCTATTCTTCCAGTTGTTCAAGCCGGAGGCCAAAACCTTGGTATCATTCTTGACTTGTCCCTCTCACAACCTGTATCCGATCCATTAGCAACTCTTATTAACTCTTACCGTCAAAGTATACCCAGAATCCAACTTGTCGCAGCCTCTCCTGCCGCCACCCCAGTCTAGCCGCCTTCATTTTGCCCAGATTATTGTAAAAGCTTCTCATTGGTCTCCCTGCTTCCCTCCTCACCTGTCCTCCTTTCAGCTGATCCTCAACTGGTTCCCACCGCCAAAGTGATCAAGTTACAGCTTACGTCAGATCTCCCCACTGCTCACACTCCTGCACTAGCTACTATCTCAGGGTAGACATCCTCGCCATGGCCTGGGAGACCCTTCACAGATCTGGCTGCACCTCCTACTAAGCTCCCCTCGCTCAGTCTTCTCCAGCCACACCGGCCTCCATGCTGGTTCTGGAACAGACCAACCCGTCCCACTTTCCAGTCTTTGCACTTGCTGTACCCTTGCTTGGGGACTCTCTCCAGATACTTGCCTGACTCACTCCCTCATCTTTCAGGTCTGAACTCGAGTGTCACCTTCCAAACAAGCAGCTCCCTCTAGAACTGTAGCCCTCCTCCTCTCCTCACTAACATACCAACTAATCACTATAAATTTGACTGACTGACTTTTTTTCTGCCTCTTCCTAGCCCCCAACTGCAGGAGGGCAAGGACTTTGTTTTGCTCACTGCTATATCCCCAAGACCTACAAAAATGCCAGGCAGATCTCAACAAATATGTACTGAATGAAAAAATGAATAAATGAATTCTCTTCTTTACAGGATCTTCTCCATGCCAGCCACACCAGGCATCAGAGACAAACTGAGGAAAAAGAAAATTTTGATAGAATTGAATTACATATAGCCGATAAAGCATGGATAGAGAGGTTTATGGCTTTAATTTAAAGACTCTTTCACATTTGTTTTCTGATCAACAAAGGACAAGGAAGGAGTCTGAAACAATCTGAAAATGTTTTTCAAAAATATTTTAGAAATTTTATTTATAAAATGTTTTAAATTCATGTATTAAAATGTATACCAACACACACAAAAAAATCATGTAAGCTGTATCATAAATACAAAACTAACAGTTTTCAAAACATACAAGGCACATCCAATGTAAAAAAAAAATCTTATATATACAAAATGCAATGTATTTCCAATACAAAAAAAAATAAAGGGGGAAATGCTTGAAAAAATGCTCATCCAAAAGTACAAAACAAAACCCTCCCCTTGACTGGACACTTAAGCTGCTATGAAAGCCTTTTCTTCTTCCTTATGTTACCTGGTCTTTCTTCTCATTTTTCTTTTTATTTGTAAGATAAGAGCCAATCAAGGTGTTTTAAAAGCTGATGTTTGTTGTTATACTTTTACAGTCAAGTGACTTTTAATTCCAAAAGTTAATACTTTATACTCTGAGCTATAAATGAGTTCCTAAACATTGTATGCAAATCAAACTATGATTTGGGTACTCTAAGCAGAACATATCATTTACAGAAATTTCTTTTTATAAAATTAAGATTTTCATGTCACATTTGCTTAAATCACAGTAAGCCCCTAAATTAATTCCTCAACCCACCGTAAAACTAAAAAACCTCCTTAACAATGTAAAATATTTTATTCACTCTCTTTATGGTTCCCTCAAATGCTAAATAGGAACATCTAATCTAAAATACATCTGGAGGGGTCTGTTCCCTCCCTACCTACCCCACATCTACTAATATGCACCAACAATAGAAACTGGCTCAGTGCTTACCTACTGTTAATGCTAATACTCATCTGATTTAGTTGTTGTTGCAGCAACAACAAATTTTGAATTTTGGTTGTTTTTTTTATGAAGAACCACATCTATTACTAATTTATCACCATTTCCCTTAACAATATATTTCAGGGAAAATGTTTAGATTTAAGCTACAATTAAAAGTTCCTAATCAGGAAATCAAAAAAGCTAGTTACTGATGCTGATATGCTTTTTCCCTGTCAAAACTATCTTTCCTGATTAAACAGAGGGAGGGAGGGAAGGAGAGAAGGAGGGAGAGAAGGGGAAGGAAAACAGACTGGCTGGAAGGTTAAAGGTGACATCTTGCAGTCACAATGACTTCCAGTATTGTGTAGAAAACCACAGAGAATTCTCTTGAAATTCACTAAGAGAAAAGCACTGGCAATGCCATTCATCTAAAAGTAAATGGAATTAGAAGAAAATTATTATAATTTTTTTTTTTTTTTTTTTGCAGCACGCGGGCCTCTCACTGCTGTGGCCTCTCCCGTTGCGGAGCACAGGCTCCGGACGCGCAGGTTCAGCGGCCATGGTTCACGGGCCCAGCCGCTCCGCAGCATGTGGGATCTTCCCGGACCTGGGCATGAACCTGTGTCCCCTGCATCGGCAGGCGGACTCTCAACCACTGCGCCACCAGGGAAGCCCAGAAAATTATTTTTTACTATTTTCTATATCTTGGAAAAATTCTGTTGTTAAAAATTATGATTAAAATTGGCTCCTCCCCAATTATTCAGATTTACTAACATTTAACTGTGGAGCAATTACTTTAAAAAAAGAGAAAAAAGTGAGGATTAAGAAAGGTTAAGTTCAGTCAAGTAGGGAGTCTGGTATGTAAAAAACCAGAGAAAGCAGGAGAGTGCCCAGTTCAGAGACTGACAGCTAGAGTCCAGTCCAGCCCGGGGCTGCCATCAGCTAATGAGAAAAGGTAGACCAACAAAATCTACTCACTCCAACACACGTAACTTTTGCTTCACAGAGAGTACTTTTGAAAGCTAAGACTCACTTATCAAGTGAATTAAAGGAAATTTTGCAAACTGTGCACGTAGACACAATATTTTTAAAGCAAGTTTAAGGGGTGCACATAAGTTCTGAGATTATATTTGGGAGAACTATACCCCCTTGGGGTAAATGTGGTTCAGAAATCAAGCCACTAACTACCCTGAGGCATAGCCTGCATAATAATAATATTATTAAAATATATATTTCCTTCAAATTATTCTCATTAATTATGTCAACCAATTTGAATGCATCAAGGGAGAATTTTACCAGTGGTATAACAAGCTACATATTTACATTTTCATTTGTATCTTAAGGACAAACTGTTAAAAATGATGATGATGATTATGAAAAATAAGATTAAAGATGTGTTCATTTGGGAAAAGCTACATTAATATTATTTATCCAACCACAAACACTTTCATAATGAATGCAATACTGCAAAACAATTCACAGCTTTATAAAAAGTTGAAATACAGTTTCATTAGGATTTTTTTTTCCAATTCAAAATTAAAAGAGTTCAACTTACATCGCTGCTTAACTATTTTACTCTAAAATCTTTAAAATATATAAAATACCAAGATTATCAACAGTCACATATGTTTTGAAGTCAGGGGACACATGTATTTTCTTAAGATTGGTTCCATTTGTGTAGAAGGTCTGTGAGGATTCCCCAGTGACAACATTCCACCACTGTTCAGAGAAAAATAAAATTCTTATTAGGTTGGCAATTATAGTGTGAGACAATCTGCAGTGCCAACTGGATCCTTCACCCCATCACCTCCCCACTCCCAAACTAAAGCAAACACCAGGAAGGATGTCTAAGGTTTAATGCTGAATATAGTATTATCAACCCAGTCCACCATTCCTGATTAACCCTGGTGACTGCCTCACAGCTACCCTACACCTAACCCCACTGTAAGGCATGCTAGAGAAACATGCAGCCTACTCAGAGCTGCAGACAGAAGGCTACACAAAGCCCATTATGGCCATGGCTGGACTGAATTCTCCTGTCTGCATATCCTTCTCAGTGGAATGGGAAGAATGACCCTCTCTTCTCTAAAAATGCCCCTTTGCAGACATGGACAGGAGTTTTGGCAGATATCAAGACTACTGATAATACGGGCTGCAGGATAGAATGTTCTCTCTACTGAATCTTCCCTTTCACCAGCAGTGATTCAAGAGCCCATGACCAAGTTTTTTATTTAAAAGTCTATACATTTATTTACTAAATAAATACTGAACATCTCAAATGTAGCAGGTGCTCTGGCCAAGTCCTTCCTTTCTCTTCCCAATTACTGAATTCGCTAAGATTATAACAATATTTATATTCCTTTACTAAATGGAGATCATGAAGCATTACCTACATTTCTCACAACTAAGATGAAGGCAAAAGAGACCATGTACATGAACACCTTTTGAAAAGGCCTCAGGTACATCAAGATTCTGAGTACTATGAATGCAATGATCACTTCTGTGTCCGTGGCAATGCCTAGCATTCCGCCTTGCTCGTGTGACTGGGTCAACTATTCATGTTCACTATTAGTAATTAATGGTAACTGGTAAAAGTATACCTTGTGGACTTAAGTTAACCTCAATGAAGCAACATGTACTAACTTGAAATTTTCCAGGACTAACAATTTTGCTTCATAAAATAGCAGTGTAATCAAGACTGCAGAGGACAGTCGCTAGAGGCAAATCGTAGAGATAGTAAGGCCCTTAGAGATCACCTAGTCCGACTGCCTCACTTAACAAGTAAGGAAACCAGGGTTGAGAGAGAAGAAAGGCCTCGTCACTGTGGACAACACCACTAGCAGGTGGCAGAGGTGGAAGAGTTATCCGGCTTCCAAACCTAGTGCACCCACTGCCTTTCTCTCTATTAAAACAGACCACTCACTTGGAAACACTACTCCAGCCACTAATGTGAATATGGACTAAAAGACAATTATATTAAATAGGACTTATGCAGGGAACTCCTGGGCAGTGAAACTACTCTGTATAATACTGCAATGGTGGACACGTGTCGTTATACATTTGTCAAAATTCACAGACTGTACAACACCAAGAATGAACCCTAATAGAAATTATGGACTTTGGGTGATAATGACATGTCAATGAACATTCATCAGCTGTAACAAATGTACACTCTGGTGGGGGATGTTGACAGTGGGGGAAGCTTGCACGTGGGGAAGGGGTGGGTATATGGGAACTCTGTACTTTCTGCTCAGTTCTGCTGAGAAACTAAATCTGCTCTAAGGAATAAAGTAAATTAAAAAAAATAGCAGGGATATTTTTGGAAGGAGGGATAAATTGGGAATTTGGGATTAACAGATACAAACTACTATATATAAAATAGATAAACAACAAAGACCCAGGGAACTATATTCAACATCTTGTAATAACCTATAATGGAAAAGAATCTGAAAAAGAATATATATATATTATATTATAATATATATTATATTGTAATATATATTATATATATATATATTATATATATATATATATATATATATATATATGAGTCACTCTGCTGTACAACTGAAACACTGTAACTCAACTATACTTCGATTTTTAAAAGATAGTTAACATTTACTCAGGGTATACTATGTGCCACCATGTATAAATACTTTACTTGTATTAACTCCTTTAACCCTCCCAACCCTATGAGGTAGGTGTTATTATTACACCCATTTTACAGATGAGAAAGTCGAGGCTAAATCACCTTGTGCAAGATCACAAAGTTACTGAGTGGCAGATCCAGGCTTTGAATTCAGGTAGTGTGCCCCAAGTCTCACTCTCCTGACCTTTATATTCTGTTGCCTCTACATAATGGAAAACCTGAATTTATCATCATGTATTTCATATTTCAAATCAGCCTTTCTCCTCATGAGTATGAATTAATGTGAATTTCTTGTCATTCTAACAGTATATACTCTGTGGCATAACACAAGTAAATTACATTATTTTTTACTTACAAATAGGAATAATTTTGAAAGTTAAGAGCTTTTTAGCTATTGGATACCTACTTTATCTTACTGACATTCGATTCATACAGCTTGGATTATAAAGTAAACAGACTCAAAAGGCCTATTTTCTTGGACATTACAGCAGCTGTTCCTTTTTACTTTTAATTTGCTCTGTGCTCTTAGATAGTCTCATGAACATGCTGGGTAGATGCAGGCTGAGCTATATCACAACCAGTTTAACCATGCTAGTAATCAAACCAGAAGGAAGAACAGTCTGATTGCCACTGAAATATACAGACTGAATATATGGGCTATAGGCTCTTTCACCCTGAAGACATAACTTCAACAGTACAGACATCGATTCTGCTGTTTATTTCAAGGTTCTCCAGGAACTCTGGAAATCTAGTCACTGATCTCTATCATATCTTGTAAGCCAGACTCACAATTATGTGAAAGCCTTCTATGGTGCCCAGAGCATCAAAAGACATGGTCTCTAGAAGCTCAGTGTCAAAGCTGAGCAGTTAAGTTTTTCAGCAGTTAATACGGCTGAAGACTCCCAGCTTCCAACACAAAGACAGCAGTGTCGCTCCTCTAAGCATCATCCTCAGAACAGACTAAGAGTGCAGTTTATCTCTACACTAAAGGAGGACAAGTGGTGACAGTCTCACAACCCCCTAATAACTAAATAAAGGTGTACCTTTATTTAGGTACAGGTTAATGCAACATCTTATAAGCAGCATTTTATTTTCAATGTAAACTTGTAAAGGAATCATAATATACATCCTCTCATAGAGCTAAAAACTGCCCTCTGATTTATCTTTTTTATAAGCTAGATTTTTACGTTAAATAAAATTGCATCTACATAGGTCCCATATAACCAAAAACTTCAATTCAGTCATTCAAATATTTTTGAACATCTATACTGTATTAGACAATTAATCAGAATCATCTCCTACAGTTGTATGTTTTCAGTAAGAAAAAACAGTATCGTAAGATCTAATTCATTAGGGTCTAATTCATTAGGGATCTATTTTAAGTGATCAGTACAATACACAGTATCATCTTCAACCCCTTTTACAAGTAAATCACTACTCAAGACTCAGCTCAAGCATTCCCCTCCAGTGGAAGCCTCTACTAACTCCCAAAGGTAGAACTGTCCTCTCCTTTGTGCCTCTACTATCCTTATGCAAATGTGTCCCAGAACCCCTCTTACACTTAGAGACTTTATTTACTTACTGTCTGCTTCCTCCAAAGACTGTCAACCACCTGGGCAAGAACCAAGTCTTAAACATTGTGCCACGTAGCAGTGCCAGCACACCGTGGGCACTTAATACATTCTTAGTGAGTGGATGGATAAAAAGATGCAAGCACCAAAAAATGACCCTGAGACACCACAACACACTCAACCGTGGCCTCAGTATTTTCTAATAATAAGTTTGTATAAGGCAATCTACTAAGTAATTTTAGGAAATTCACAACCTCTGTGAACATCAGTTTCCTCACCTACAAACCAAGGATGATAAAATTTAAGCCTGGCAAAGCTGGCTAATAAGATGATGTAAGTAAAGCATTTTGTAAACTATAAAGCAACATGCTGCCACTGCTATTTTTATTATTATTACTACCACGACTACCACTACCATTACCACTAATACTTAAGAAAGGAAATTTCACAAATAAAATTTTTTAAAGACTCAACCAACATAGTTCACAATTAGTGAAGTAGAAAATCAAATTAAGTTAAACACCCCACTTTCTAGTCATTCTGATCGCCTAAGTCTTTGTTTGGGGCAGGATGAGAGCTCTGGACTCAGAACATCCCAACACTGTCATCAAAACTTCCAAGAGATCTGAAGAATGCAGCCTTGCAGATCTCAGTTTCATCACTCAGAACGGGATAACAGTAATCATCCTTCCTCTCTGATGGGTTGTACAAGGCCCAACTGAGACACAGGAAGTGTAAATAATTCGGAAAGTAGGATACAGGCTGTTCTTTTCTTTCAGTCTTTGAGAAACCCTTACCTTAAGATATCCTCCAGCAGAAACAAGCATTTTGCTATCTGGAGAAAAGCAAAGGTCAGTCACCCAGCCTCCGTGAGTAGCAGCTCCTCCTTCTACTGAAATCGGAGCAAACAAATGAAGAAGCTCACCATGTGAGACATTCCATATCTATAAAAACGATACACAGTTCATTAACAGGGCTACTCAGAAGTTTTATATCTATCTATCTCATTTGGAACATATTTGGAAATCTTTCTTAAAAATATAGTTACAATTCAGTGATACCGTAGGCATTTTTTTAGATTATATTCTCTCCTGTGCAAATTTTAAAAACTACTAATTATAATTAAAATGCATAACTTACAATATTTATCATTGACTATACTCCAAAAAATATAACAAAAGGACTTAGAATGACTGATTAGAATACTGTGACTCTTTCACTGAATAAAAGGAGTATGGGGCTTCCCTGGTGGCTCACTGGTTAAGAATCCGCCTGCCAATGCAAGGGACAGGGGTTTGAGCCCTGGTCCGGGAAGATCCCACATGCAGTGGAGCAACTAAGCCCGTGCACCACAACTACTGAACCTGCGCTCTAGATCCCGCAAGGCACAACTACTGAGCCTGCATGCTGCAACTACTGAAGCCCACGCACCTAGAGCCCATGCCCTGCAATGAGAGAGGCCACCGCAATGAGAAGCCTGCGCACCTCAATGAAGAGTAGCCCCCTCTCGCTGCAACTAGAGAAAGCCCGCATGCAGCAACGAAGACCTAACACAACCAAAAATTTTTTAAATTAAAAAAAAAAAAAGAGTATGATGGGAGAAGCAAGGAATAAACAAAAAAGGCCTAAAAAATAAACTACCTCAAAAGAACAAAGAATTCTAGTTCAGGATCTACCACTAAGAATACTGTATATATATATATGTATGTATTTTTTTATATTTTATATGTATAAAATAAATAAGCAAGCAAGCATATACACATACATTCACTAAGATTAGTTTACTAAGCTCTTAAAAACAACCCAATTACTTATAGATACTAATATTTTCATTTATTTACAGTGATACTTAATATATGAGCAGTACTCTAATTTTTCAAAGAAATTATACATCAGAATGAGAAAAACAGAGGCATAAATAGCAAAGGAAAATAATCAAAATCATCATTTGTAAATGTCCCCTGGGAAATCCAAGAGAATCAAATGGAAAAACTGATTAGAAAGAATTCAGTAAGATATCTAGATAGAAAATATATATATAAAAAATTAATAGCTTTCCTATATTTTGAAAAATCAAGTAGAAAAACAGAAAAAATTTTTAATGTACTAAAGAAAAATTTTTAAATAACCCCAAGAGACAATTTTTACCTTTAGTGGTTTCTGGAAAATGAAACACTGCCTCATAACCAGTAAAGGAGCCCTTTCATCCAGAGGTGAGAACTCAGAGCAAAATGAATGTTCCCAAAGCAGTCCTGCCCCTTCAGCTGGCATGGCATTTATGAGAATGGTATACAGTAGGTTGGTTACTTAGTCCTCAAGCAAGAGAATCTTAATTTTCCTGGAAAGCCTATCTGATAATGCCCCTATTCCTGCATAATGCATACTTGTCTCATTCTTCTGCATTATATACCTACCTATTCCTTGAATTTTAATTCCTGCTTTGTAAAAAATGAACAAAATAACATACAAAAAACAAGACTCTCCTGATTATATCAGTTACCAAAGCAGCCACCCCCAATGCCCAAACTTTTTCCATCAACTGCCCAATCCTTCTAATACAACCAGAGGCAGACAATCCCACAAGGATGGCAACAGGCTCCACTCTAAATGTTGACTATCTAATGGATATAGTGCTAAAGAGACCTTTCAGTGCAGGAAACAGCAGAATTGCAATTCATTTATAATCTAGACAACAATTTACAAAAATTATTTTCCTCACATTCTGCCACTAAAAACAATCTTTGGTTCAGGTCCAAGAATTCAGATGAATCATTCTCAAGCTAAACAGCACAGAACCAACTGCAAAGAACTAGGGCATCTGCCTCCTCACATACATGGGAAATGCTTCACTTTAACTCTAAAATGAATTCTTTTCTGCAGTGAAGTGCAGCTGTGAACACAACGTGCATAAGAAACAGAACAAAGAATGCCTCATCCAACCAGAACCCTGGGGCCTGTGCTTCCCTGTCACATTAACAAAGGCCCCAGATATGGTACAGAGGGCTAGCCAAAGCTATAAGGAGAGCAGTGCTTTCATGTCAGCAAACACCCTACCCTGATTTCTCCATTGTCATCTCCAGTTGCCAACAGGGTACTGTCCACAGAGAAGGCAGAGCAGCGCACGCAGCCTTTGTGGCCTCTCAATTCATGAAGAGGGGAAAGGAGTTCAAAACTCCAAATCTGGAAGGCAATTCAGATTGTTTAGGAATAGTAAATACACTCAAAATAAGCATCTATAAACCCTGCCTCGAGTGCTAGTTAGCCATAAATTCAATCATATGAAGTTCTAACATTCAACAGTTCATAAACTTTCATGAGAGGCCCAAATGCCAACTAGCAACCTGGTTCATTTTTTAGAGTTTCCCTTTAATTACTCAAGTAAACTTAAGCTCAAGGATCAAAGTCACAGCTTCCTTAACTTTAGACTTAGAAGGAAGAATAGCAAAGCAGTCTATGGAGTACAGCAGACTTGAGTGGAGTCCTGGCTCCACTATTTACTAGTTCCTTGGCCAAGGACAACCCACATAAGCTTCTCTGGCTTCAGTTTCTTCATCTGTATGATGGAGACAATAGCACCTATAGAGTGAAAATTAAATGAGATAATAGAGACTGAAATTCCTAGCAAAGGACCTAACGTATGGCAAGAGTACTTCAAGGGTTAGTCCCTATACCATCCTACTATCTTAGCAGCCAAAGGCTGTTCTTTTCCTTCCAATATTCTCCCTGGTGGTTCTGTCATCACCATTTAACAAGCTTATACTGAAAACGTGTTCCAGGCACTGTGAGCAAAGAACTGGTGGTGCAAAGATAACTGGATTCAGTCCCTGTCCTTGAAAAGTTTCTAGTTTAATCATAAATGTTTGAGCAAACAGTGGTATGAAGTAAATTAACATGAGTAATATGTAATAGGAACACTGAGGGTGGACCAGCTAATCCTGCCTGAGGGCCAGGAAAGGGTTCACTGAAGGACTGACCTTAAATCTAGGTCTAGAAGAATGAGTCATAATGCTTCCAGGTAAAAAAGGATACAAGGTTGTATCAAGTGAAAGTTAACAGTGCTCCCAAAAAGATGGAAGTAGAAGTAGTCTGGCACAGAGGGAACAATGTAGAAGAAAAACATGGTGATGGGCTAAGGAGTTGAGCTTATAAACCATCAGGTCACAGAGGAGTTTCAACAGGGAACTCAGGCAGCAGTAGGGAAGATAAACCGGAGGAAGTACAGACCAGCGGCAGGTCCACCAATAAAAAAGGAGAGCCTGGTCTTCAGGGTGGGGACAAGGAAGAGAACAAGGATCCAGGAGACACTGAGGAGTAATCAACAGAGCACAAAAGACAGGAGAGTCCCAGGCAACTCCAGTGTTTACAGTTTGGAAAGACGGGTAGATAATGATGCCATTAACAAAGATGGAGAAAAAAGAAGAGAATGGAGAATGGAGTATTCAATGTCCCCAACCAGGGAGCATCATTTCACTGGAATGTGATTTTTAGAAGCATCGATTTACATCAATTACAAAAAAATTTACTGTGGGTGTATAATTAAATGTAAATCTCTTTCAATGCTTTTTATTGCCTAAAATATTCAGTAGACATTGCCTTTGATTACTAACAGACAAAAGTTATCAGTAAGGGAGAAATCAAAAATCCTCAATGTCATTCACTTAATCTATTTGACACAAACCAAATGTCAATGGGCATCCTCCAAAAATTCACAAAATGAGACAGACATGTAGACAGAAACTTATTATTCTGTTTTACACATTAGTTGGACTCATAATACATAACAAATACCAAGGTCTTATGCATGCACCTTTCAACCGATTGGCCTACCTTTGCAGTCTTGTCAGCAGAGGTAGAAGAATACTTGGTTGCATCAGGAGAAATATCACAAGAAAGAACTGTATCCTGATGACAGAAAAAGTCTTTTTCTATTCTTCCAGTAATAATATTCCATACCTTCAAAGAAAAACTCAGAAGTTGACAATTAAGAACATTTTGTATTACTGAGCATAAACAGCCAGAAGACATCCTATAAACCAAGAGCTTTAGCACATTGGCTGTTCCGACCTCTTTAAGTGCCTTTTAGTACAAATGCTCATAAACACACAGCAGATGTAGATGACTGCAGTAAACAGAAAACAGGCATTTCTATTTTAGAAATTTAAAAATTTAAGTATTTACATATCAGCCACCTGCTTTTGGCTGTCATATAATCAATGCAATCAATATTAGAATATTTTTTTAAAAGAAATGTGTGCTTCAAATTACCTTCACTGTTCCATCAAACGACCAGGAAAGCAGTCTCGAATTTTCCAAGAGTCTAAAGTCTTTCACAGTTTCCTGATGGGCTTGCAGAAAAACATATTCCTCTGATTGCCAATTCCATACCTGAACATCAGAGAAATAAGTCTGCTATAACCCTTTCCCCATAATATCCCATTAGAGAGGTGGAGGTGTAGCACTCGCTTGTCTAAAGTCTTTCATCCTCATGCAACTTCAGTAAAATAAAGAAGAGAACCAAATAAGAATACGGTATCCCCATTTTACAGACAGAGAAGAGAAAAGTTGGGGTTAATTAACTTGACTATGGGCAAAATAAAATATTTTTCCTCCTAAATAAAGTCTGTTTTCTTCAGTTGCTTGGAGAGTAGTTAATTATACCAGAAGATAGAGAAAAGTCACAGTATGCTCATGAGCTCACCATCTGATTAAATTTTCCAAAGAAAATTATCCCAATTACATATTCACAGATTTCTAAACTTCACAAGTTAGGCCAAGTGTCCAGATTCTGGCTCCACTGAAGCTACTGAATCCTACTGGCCCTATTGCCTGGAAAGGTCAGTTGACCAGAGCAGCTTCAAACCAGGTCATGGAATTTCCGAGCTTCAGAGATCTTACCTAGCCCCTAACGCAATCCTCAAAATGACGAAAGTGATATAGTACATTATTTTTCACGTGGCACTCCAGGAAGAACTCCTCAGATACAAGAGAAAGAGAAGAGATTGCAATGTTGGAGACAATGTGTTCAAAGTAGGCTTGAGAAATGAGCTGGAACTATGATTCACAAACTGAGAAGGGTACTTCAAACAAAGAGAATGAATGCTAGAGTTAAAGCACAGAAGCAGGAAAATGTGGAAAGATTACAGGTACCTGGTCATAGTTCAATCTGACTGGAACAGGATACATAGAAGGAACAGTAGAGAAAAAAGTTTAGAAAGATATTCAAAGAAACAGCCCTGAGAGCCTGAAGCTAGACTTCTGAGCTGTGGGCGATCAGGGAGTCTCCCACAGAATTTTCTTCTATTTTTTAATATTAGGAATAAAAAGTAATGAAAAAGCAGCCACCATCTCAGATATGCACATTAGTAATATTCTGGGTCTCCTTTTTGACTGGTGAAGGTTAAACAGTAGAAATGCCTTTAAGGCTTTTCTTACTGGGCTTAGGCAAAATTGTAAAAGAAATTACACCTCTCTTACCCCCTTTCTTTACTCCTCTGTCCTCCACATTTAGCAATTACCCTCCCAGCCCCACCGAGCCCTGGCTCTCAGATATCTCCATCTTTTCTGTCTGAGTGTTCATTCACAGAAGCAGGGTATCTTGTATGAGAGCAAGGGACCTTAGAAGAGGAGCTGGAAGTGAGAGTAGCTCTTAAGAGGATGAAATGGGAATTTCAGTATTTTAAGAGCGCAATAAGATATGCTGAGGTAGGGGGAAGAAACAGAAGCTTTCTGGCTCCCCAAATCATATCAGGAAAAAAGGCATCCTGTGTGACTAAACATAAAATACCCTGGACTGCTACCACTAGGAACCTTCTGGCTCCCTCCTCCTACTTTCTGGGCTTTACTGGACTAGAGGATCAGTGGCTATTATTAACAGCTCTTCCAGGTTGACTGGCACTGCCATTCCCAGCTGTGTCTGATTCAATGTTCATTCCTGACTGAGGTTCTTACTGCTACCCTCCACACATCAAGAAGTCAGAGAGCCTTCCTGAGCAGATATAACAAAGAATTTGACAATCACTGAGGGGAAATAAAGACTAGCCTTAGCAGCTTTTGTTGCAGATGCTTTCTGATAAGGCAATGATGAAAAGGATACCTTTTTTGTTGACCTCAAACATACTGTGCTAGTTGAATCACCTTATATAATAGCTAAACTTCCACCAGCATTATCAGTCACATGTATAAAGGTTAAGTTTGGGTATGTCTCTACAATTAGCTATAATTTTTGCAATGTATGCACACTGGAATTTTTTCAGCTATATAAATTTAAATTTTAAAAAATGCTAAAGAATCTTTTTACACTTGTAAGAATCAATATATTCTCATTCATTGGCTCAGGTAAACACAGCTGCTACTTGGGCTTTATTTACATCAAGGTAAAAGATCAAAAACTACCAAAACAGGGCTTCCCTGGTGGCCCAGTGGTTGAGAATCTGCCTGCCAATGCAGGGGACACGGGTTCAAGCCCTGGTCTGGGAGGACCCCACATGCCGTGGAGCAACTAAGCCCATGAGCCACAACTACTGAGCCTGCGTGTCTGGAGCCTGTGCTCCGCAACAAGAGAGGCCGCGACAGTGAGAGGCCCGCGCACCGCGATGAAGAGTGGCCCCCACTTGCCACAACTAGAGAAAGCACAGAAACGAAGACCCAACACAGCCAAAAATAAATAAATAAATAAATTTTTAAAGAAAAACTACCAAAACAGACCTCAACTTTCACAACTCTAGGTGCTATAATCAAGAGAGCTGATTCTTCGGGCTTCCCTGGTGGCGCAGTGCTTGAGAGTCCGCCTGCCGATGCAGGAGACGCGGGTTCGTGCCCCGTTTCGGGAAGATCCCACATGCCGCGGAGCGGCTGGGCCCGTGAGCCATGGCCACTGAGCCTGCGCGTCCGGAGCCTGTGCTCCGCAAATGGGAGAGGCCACGACAGTGAGAGGCCCGCATAACGCAAGAAAAAAAAAAAAAAAAAAAAAGAGAGCTGATTCTTCAAATTTTGGCAATAACTTTAGTTGAGCTTGACAAAGATTTACCAAACCCCTACTACATTCCAGGCACTGGGGATACAAAGATGATTAAAATAAACCTCCAAAATGGCAACTATGTGAGGGGTCTTCAGATTTGTTAATTAACTTGATTGTGGTAATTATTTCACAATGTGTACATATATCAAATCATCACATTATATGTCTTAAACATAATACAATTTTGCCAATTATACCTCAGTAAAGCTGGGGGGTAAAAAAAACAAACCTCCAATTAATTACTTATTAAAACATTAAAAAAACTATAAAACAAAAACCCAACCAGTCAGTTCTCGGAAATACCTACCAAGAATTTTGTTGCATGAATGTACATGCATTAAAACATTTTAAATGTAAAAAGTATTCTGAGTAGAGCAGAAAAAGAGGATGAAACACAACTCATTTCTACAAATAATCTAACTTGGATCCTAAAAATATTCCTAGAAATTATTTCTCCCTCTGGCTGAGAATATCTTATCTTCAAGGAGGTCATAAAACCTGTGAATTTAGCTGTTGACAGAAAGACTATACTGTATACAATGTCTCAGCAGAATTTCATCAGATGTAGCTTAGTTTTACACATTTGAAAGCCATCTAGAGAGGAAGAAAGGTGAATATTACACTGAGTTTCAGAGCTAATACACTAGTACCATGGGAGCCTATAATAAGTAAGTTTCTGTACTAAAGGCAAATTTCATTCCAATCATATAGGACTCATAGAGACATAACATAAAAAGATTTTTTCCAAAATAGTTTTTAACAGTGTAGTTAAATATTGCCACTGTAGGAAATATATACAGATGTATAAAATAAGAGAATACATACTAACTCCTGTTTGAACATATGCATTTATCTCCTTCTCCTTCACTTCTAAAACCCCACTAAAATGACAAAGTCAAGAATGAGAAAGAAGGTGACAACAAAACATTGGAGGCTGTATCACAGGGACGGTTAACTGGCTTTGCAGAACCAAGAAAACAGAATCTTAAAAGCATTAGAAACACAAAAGCAACAAAAGCGACACTACAGAACTCCCAAAATGCTCAGAAACTGAGGTCACAAAGTACATCCAGAGGTGGGAATGAGGGTGGGGCTAAAAAAAGATGAATCAGGAGTTGTGGGAAGATGGCAGTGATGAAGGCATCTCCTTGAAGCCTCCATAAGAGTAGACAAAGCAATTAAAATAGCAAATCCAAAAATGCACAGACAATATCAACAAGACTAATATCAACAAGACTTAATAGCAACACGTTAAGTGACATAGTATCCCCCAAAACCACAAGATACAAGTAAGTGGGGACAAACTGAGAGCTGCAGGACTTGCACAGTAACAGCATCTATATGGGTAGAAGCAGAGGGAAGCATAATGAGTCTGACAAACCTAAAAACAGGAGAATCCCCAAAGAGCCAAGTACCATCCACTGAAAAGTGCAAAGGACCAACAGGGAACAGCAGTAGAAACTGAGTGCAAGACTGACTGTACTGTGTGGCACAGTCTGGAAGGGCTAAAGCAGTCTAGACCCTATGAACTCTCAAAAATAACCAGGACAATCCTACAATGAGGAGAAACTGTTGGGAATAGAATCTAAAGTAAGAAAAACAAGGATGATGGCAGCAAAGCAAAGGGAAAGTCTCCATAAAAATGAGGGAAGGGGATAGAACAAAGGGGTCTCATCAGAACAATGCCATATTTTTAACACTTCATGAAAACAACAGAAGATGGAACTGCAGAGCTGTGAAGAAAGAAATGTCCTTCCCAATCCCTTCAAAAAGTTCAGGAAAACTAATTTCCTGTAAAAAGAAAAGAATCACTATTGAATCCCAAACAATGTTATTATGAGGAAAAAAAAGAATAAAGTGCTGAATAATACTGCTAAAACAAACCAGAAAGAAGGATCTCTGGATTAAAGGACACCAGCACAACTGAGGGTAGGATAGCAATTTTGAGAACAGGGGGATCAGTGAAGGTTTACACACTAAACGCTGAGACATTATACGATCCACACCCCCCTTCCCGCTCTCTTCCCCCACTTAGCTCTAAGAACCTATCTGCCAGGTTTATAACCTCCAAGAGAAGACCAGAGATTCCTCTCTAGGAATCTGACAAGACCAAGACAAAGAACTAAAGACACTGACAACAAAGTTTCCCCATCCAGATCACCTTTCAGAGGAGGTCTCAGTCAATACACAGAGCTCCCAGTCAGCCTTTTAGTATCCATCTCTGGGTAATGAATGATCACCACACAGCTGAGGAAGGCCTTTAAAATAAGAGGCCAAAACAACCAAATAGAAAAAAAAAATTGGAGGGAAGAGCAACTATGCAGGAAAATGAGATTTTGAGGGAAAAAATATATGTAATGTATATGATAAAATTTATACATTATTTATATACCCATCTATCCTCAGAGAAGATATTTCATCTACAAAACAAGAACACATGCTCTACAGAAAAGTTAAACAAACAACAGAAAGGACTCTCCAGCATTAAAAATATAATGGTAGAAATGAAAAACTCAATGAAAGGGTTGGAAGATAAAGCTGAGGAAAACTCCCAGAAAATAGAGTATGGTACAGAAAGATGAAACATAGAAAAAGAAAACTAGATGATCAGTCCAGGAGATCCAATATCTGAATAAGGGATGTTACCAGAAAAAGGAAGCATATGGGGAGCGTGGGGGGCGGGAGTGAATCAAAGAAATAATTCAAGTAAATTTCTGTGAATTGAAAAACATAAGTTTCCAAACTGAGAAGGGATAGTGAAAGTCAAAAACAATGGATGAAACAAACACACAAAGGCACATCATCATGAAATTTCAAAATTCTGGGGACAAAGAGAAGATCCTAAAATCTTCCAGAGAGAAACATTTAGGAATCAAAATGGCTTCAGACTTCTCAACATGAGCTTTGAAACTTGGAAAAAAAAATAAAACAATGTCGGGCTTCCCTGGTGGTGCAGTGGTTGAGAGTCCGCCTTCCGATGCAGGGGACACGGGTTCGTGCCCCGGTCCGGGAGGATCCCACATGCCGCGGGGCAGCTGGGCCCATGAGCCATGGCTGCTGGGCCTGCGCGTCCAGAGCCTGTGCTCCGCAACGGGAGAGGCCACAACAGTGAGAGGCCCGCGTACCGCCAGCCAATCAATCAATCAATCAATCAATCAATCAATCAATAAAACAATGTCTTCAAGGATTTAGGGTAAAATAATTTCCAACTATTACCAAAGGTAGACTTTTCCTAAATTGCACTAAGGCAGAAAAGGCATTCATAGTACACTTGGTCTACTTAGTCATAACAATGACACTAATGATCTAAACAAACTTTTGTTGTGATTGGGTCGGGATGACAGGGATCAACAAAAGGGTGTGTGCATATGTTGGAGGTAGGACAGGTGGGAGGAGAAAAAGAGCTAAATTTTCATCTTAATATAAGGAATTCAGTAGATAAACCCTCAAACCTAAAAAATCAAGAATTAGCACTATAAGCATGCAATGAAGGTCATGAAGGTAAACAGCAAAAGAAACATCTAAAAGCTAAAAGTGGTGCTTTAAGAGAAAGAGAAATGGGGGAGTCTATTTTTTATAATGAGCCTTGTAATACTACGACTTTTAAAAGTATGCGCACTGGAACTTTGATAAATATAAAGTAAGTTTTAAAAGAACGTACACACACACAAGTGCTTCCTCACAGAGGGGTTGGAGCTGCGGCAGATGCAGCCCTGGGCAGCCCCTTCTCTGCCACCTCCTTCTCTTCCTGAGGGCTCCCCACTCCTCTTGCCTCCCAACGCTACCCAGATAACACGGAAGAAAACCTCTGTGCATAAATATTTCTCCATATTTGATTATTTTCTTAAGATAGGAATAAAAATGTTCAGTCAAAAGCCACGTGACTAACAGGGTCTTGGTGCTGCGGGTGTGAGGCCTGTGCCTCTGAGGTGGGAGAGCCAAGCTCAGGACATTGGTCCACCAGAGACCTCCTGGCTCCACATAATATCAAACGGCAAAAGCTCTCCCAGAGATCTCCATCTCAATGCTAAGACCCAGATCCACTCAACGACCAGCAAGCTACAAAAAACTAGCAAGAAAGGAACACAACCCCACCCATTAGCAGAGAGGCTGCCTAAAACCATAATAGGGTCACAGGTACCACTGGATGCAGTCCTGCCCACCAGAAAGACAAGATCCAGCCTCATGCACCAGAACACAGGCACCAGTCTCCTCCACCAGGAAGCCTACACAACCCAATGAACCAACCTTAGACACTGGGAACAGACACCAAAAACAACGAAAACTACGAACCTGCAGCCGACGAAAAGGAGATCCCAAACACAGTAAGTTAAGCAAAATAAGAACACAGAGAAACAGACAGCAGATGAAGGAGCAAGGTAAAAACCCACCAGACCAAACAAATGTAGAGGATATAGGCAGTCTACCTGAAAAAGAATTCAGAGTAATGATAGTAAAGATGATCCAAAATCTTGGAAATAGAATGGACAAAATACAAAAAATGTTTAACAAGGACCTAGAAGAATAAAAGAGCAAACAAGCAATGATGAACAACACAGTAAATGAAATAAAAATTTCTCTAGAAGGAATCAATAGCAGAATAACTGAGGCAGAAGAACAGATAAGTGACCTGGAAGATAAAATAATGGAAATAACTACCACAGAGCAGAATAAAGAAAAAAGAATGAAAAGAATTGAGGACAGTCTCAGAGACCTCTGGGAAAACATTAAATGCACCAACATTTGAATTACAGGGGACCCAGAAGAAGAAGAGAAAAAGAAAGGGACTGAGAAAATATTGGAAGAGATTATACTTGAAAACTTCCCTAATATGGGAAAGGAAATAGTCAATCAAGTCCAGGAAGCACAGACAGTCCCATACAGGATAAATCCAAGGAGAAACATGCCAAGACACATATTAATCAAACTATCAAAAATTAAATACAAAGAAAAAATATTAAAAACAGCAAGGGAAAAACAACAAATAACATACAAGGGAATCCCCATAAGGTTAACAGCTGATCTTTCAGCAGAAACTCTGCAAGCCAGAAGGGAGTGGCAGGACATATTTAAAGTGATGAAAGGGAAAAACCTACAACCAAGATTACTCTACCCAGGAAGGATCTCATTCAGATTCAATGAAGAAATTAAAACCTTTAAAGACAAGCAAAAGCTAAGAAAATTCAGCACCACCAAACCAGCTTTACAACAAACGCTAAAGGAACTTCTCTAGGCAGGAAACATAAGAGAAGGAAAAGACCTACAATAACAAACCCAAAACAATTAAGAAAATGGTAACAGGAACATACATATTGATAATTACCTTAAATATAAATGGATTAAATGCTCCAACCAAAAGACATAGACTGGCTGAATGGATACAAAAACAAGACCCATATATATGCTGTCCACAAGAGCCCCACTTCAGACCTAGAGACACATACAGACTGAAATTGAGAGGATGGAAAAAGGTATTCCATGCAAATGGAAATCAAAAGAAAGCTGGAGTAGCAATTCTCATATCAGACAAAACAGACCTTAAAATAAAGACTATTACAAGAGACAAAAAAGGACACTACATAATCATCAAGGGATCAATCCAAGAAGAAGATATAACAATTGTAAATATTTATGCACCCAACATAGGAGCACCTCAGTACATAAGGCAGATACTAACAGTCATAAAAGGGGAAGTCGACAGTAACACAGCCATAGTAGGGGACTTTAACACCCCAATTTCACCAATGGACAGATCATTCAAAGTGAAAATAAATAAGGAAACACAAGCTTTAAATGATACAATAAACAAGATGGACTTAAATGATATTTATAGGACATTCCATCCAAAAACAACAGAATACACTTTCTTCTCAAGTGCTCATGGAACATTCTCCAAGACAGATCATATCTTGGGTCACAAATCAAGCCTTGGTAAATTTAAGAAAATTGGAATTGTATCAATATCTTCTCCAACCACAACACTAGGAGACTAGATATCAATTACAGGAAAAAAATCTGTAAGAAATACAAACACATGGAGGCTAAACAATACACTACTTAATAATCAAGAGATCACTGAAGAAATCAAAGACGAAATCAAAAAATACCTAGAAACAAATGACAAAGAAAACACGACAACCCAAAACCTATGGGATGCAGCAAAAGCAGTTCTAAGAGGGAAGTTCAGAGCAATACAATCCTACCTCAAGAAACAAGAAATATCTCAAATAAACAACCTAACCTTACACCTAAAACAATTCGAGAAAGAAGAACAAACAAACACCAAAGTTAGCAGAAAGAAAGAAATCATAAAGATCAGACCAGAAATAAATGAAAAAGAAATGAAGGAAACAACAGCAAAGATCAATAAAACTCAAAGCTGGTTCTTTGAGAAGATACACAAAATTGATAAACCATTAGCCAGACTCATCAAGAAAAAAAGAGAGAAGACTCAAATCAATAAAATTAGAAATGAAAAAGGAGAAGTAACAACGGACACTGTAGAAATACAAAGGATCATGAGAGATTACTACAAGGAACTATATGTCAATAGAATGGACAATCTGGAAGAAATGGACAAATTCTTAGAAAAGCACAACCTTCTGAGACTGAAACAGGAAGAAATAGGAAATATAAACTGACCAGTCACAAACACTGAAATTGAAACTGTGATTAAAAATCTTCCAGCAAACAAAAGCCCAGGACCAGATGGCTTCACAGGCAAATTCTATCAAACATTTACAGAAGAGCTAACACCTAACCTTCTCAAACTCTTCCAAAATATAGCAGAGGGAGAAACACTCCCAAACTCATTCTATGAGGCTACCATCACCCTGATACCAAAACCAGACAAAGATGTCATAAAAAAAGAAAACTACAGGCCAATGTCACTGATGAACATAGATGCAAAAATCCTCAACAAAATACTAGCACACAGAATCCAACAGCACATTAAAAGGATCATACACCATGATCACATGGGGTTTATCCCAAGAATACAAGGATTCTTCAATATTGCATATGAATCAATGTGATATACCATATTAACAAACTGAAGGAGAAAAACCATATGATCATCTCAATAGATGCAGAAAAAGCTTTTAACAAAATTCAACACCCATTTATGATAAAAACCCTCCAGAAAGTAGGCATAGAGGGAACTTACCTCAACATAATAAAGGCCATATATGACAAACCCACAGCCAACATTGTTCTCAATGGTGAAAAACAAACCATTTCCACTACGATCAGGAACAAGACAAGGTTGTCCACTCTCACCACTATTATTCAACATAGTTTTGGAAGTTTTAGCCACAGCAATCAGAGAAGAAAAATAAATAAAAGGAATCCAAATCAGAAAGAAGAAGTAAAGCTGTCACTGTTTGCAGATGACATGATACTATACATAGAGAATCCTAAAGACGCTACCAGAAAACAACTAAAGCTAATCAATGAATATGGTAAAGTTGCAGGATACAAAATTAATGCACAGAAATCTCCTGCATTCCTATACACTAATGATGAAAAATCTGAAAGAGAAATTAAGGAAACACTCTCATTTACCACTGCAACAAAAAGAATAAAATACCTAGGAATAAACCTACCAAAGGAGACAAAAGACTTGTATGCAGAAAAATGTAAGACACTGATGAAAGAAATTAAAGATGATACAAACAGATGGAGAGATATACCATGCTCCTGGATTGGAAGAATCAATGCTGTGAAAATGACTATACTACCCAAAGCAATTTACAGATTCAATGCTTTCCCTCTCAAACTACCAATGGCATTTTTCACAGAACTAGAACAAACAATTTCACAATTTGTATGGAAACACAAAAGACCCCGAATAGCCAAAGCAATCTTGAGAAAGAAAAACAGAGTGGAGGAATCAGGCTCCTGGACTTCAGACTATACGACAAAGCTACAATAATCAAGACAGTATGGTACTGGCACAAAAACAGAAATATAGATCAACGGAACAGGATAGAAAGCCCAGAGATAAACCCACGCACATACGGTCACCTTATTTTTGATAAAGGAGGCAAGGATATACAATGGAGAAAAGATAGCCTCCTCAGTAAGTGGTGCTGGGAAAACTGGACAGATACATGTAAAATAATGAAATTAGAAAACTCCCTAACACCGTACACAAAACTAAGCTCAAAATGTATAAAAGACCTCAATGTAAGGCCAGACACTATAAAACTCTTAGAGGAAAACATAGGCAGAACATTCTATGACATAAATCACAGCAAGATCCTTTTTGGCCCACCTCCTAGAGAAAGGAAAATAAAAGCAAAAATAAACAAATGGGAACCAGTGAAACTTAAAAGCTTTTGCACAGCAAAGGAAACCATAAACAAGAGGAAAAGACAACCCTCAGAATGGGAGAAAATATTTGCAAACGAAGCAACTGACAAAGGATTAATCTCCAAAATTTACAAGTAGCTCATGCAGCTCAATATCAAAAGAACAAACAACCCGATCCAAAAATGGGCAGAAGACCTAAATAGACATTTCTGCAAAGAAGACATACAGATTGCCAAGAAGCACATGAAAAGCTGCTCAACATCACTAATTATTAGAGAAATGCAAATCAAAACTACAATGAGGTATCACCTCACACCGCTCAGAATGGCCATCATCAAAAAATCTATAAATAATAAATGCTGGAGAGGGTGTGGAGAAAAGGGAACCCTCTTGCACTGTTGGTGGGAATGTAAACTGATACAGCCTCTATGGAGAACAGTATGGAGGTTCTTTAAAAAACTAAAAATAGAACTACCATATGACCCAGCAATCCCACTACTGGGCACATACCCTGAAAAAATCCATAATTCAAAGAGTCATGTACCACCATGTTCATCGCAGCACTATTTACAATGGCCAGGACATGGAAGCAACCTAAGTGTCCATCGACAGATGAAAGGATAAAGAAGATATGGCACATATATACAATGGAATATTCCTCAGCCATAAAAAGAAACCAAATTGAGTTATTTGTAGTGAGGTGGATGGACCTAGAGTCTGTCATACAGAGTGAAGTAAGTCAGAAAGAGAAAAACAAATACCATATACTAACACATACATATGGAATCTAAAAAAAAAAAAATGGTTCTGAAGAACCTAGGGGAAGGACAGGAATAAAGACGCAGACGTAGAGGATGGACTTGAGGACACGGGGAGGGGGAAGGGTAAGCTGCAATGAAGTGAGAGAGTGGCATGGACTTACATATGCTACCAAATGTAAAATAGGTAGCTAGTGGGAACCAGCCACATAGCACAGGGAGATCAGCTCGGTGCTTTGTGACCACCTAGAGGGCTGGGATAGGGAGAGTGGGAGGGAGACGCAAGACAGAGGAGATATGGGGATGTGTGTATATGTATAGCTGATTCACTTTGTTATAAAGCAGAAACTAACACACCACTGTAAAAGAATTATACCTCAATAAAGATGTTAAAAAAATTTAAAAATAAAAGAACATACAGTAGGCTTAAGGCCTCTAGATCCATAATCCTTCGTTATGGTAAACTATTATTTTTTCACAGGATTTTATCCCTGTAATAAACATCTTAGTCTTAAAAAATGAATGAAATTATTTCAATTAGATTTTACTACTTTAAAGTAAAATAGAAATTACATAAATGTGGCAAAAAGTATATTTATTGATTCAAATCCAAATACGAAGGCAGGTGGGAGAATTCAAATGAATGCTTCATTTTCAAAATAAAGAATCTCCCACTAGAGGGTTCTGAGTCAAACTGCCTGCCTCACTCACAGAAAAATATGGGTTTCATTTATGCCCATGTGCATAATCTAAAGGGAAGCCCAAAATAATCTGATCTGAAAGTTTAAAATACATATCAGATTTGAGGCATAATCAAAGTGTTCCTTCATTAGAGTCAGCATTATGTATGTTAGAAGTTCAACCTCCCCCTCACCTGAAGAAGTTCAACCTCCCTCTCACCTGAATTGCAGAGTCATCAGAGCTTGAGATAAGAGTCTTTGCATCAGCTGTGAACTGGATGTGCCGTACAGTGTTCTTGTGCCCAATCCTGGATTGGAAGATTCTGTTGTTTAGAAGTTCTAAAATCTTCAAAGTAAAAAACCAGAGAAAATTAATACAAAGAAATTCAGCAACACCCAGGCATTACAACCCCAAAATATTAAATCGAAACTAGACTACAGAAGGGTATAGAATTTCCATCTCAGTGCTTTCAGTTTAACTAAAGATACACAAATGAATGGCACAAATACACACATGCACATCTTTGCACACACACACATACACACCCTAAAATAAAACATTCATTGGAATGACCAGATGGCAGTAGGAACCAGTGGTCCTTCTTGAGTATTCAACTACCCAATTCATCAAACAAGTAGCAGTCTGAGCTCAGCCTCCAAAAAGAAAATGACATTTAAGATGGATGAGAAGGAAGAAAGAAAAAAATCCTGGATGAGAGACAAGGCAAGCTCTTTATAAAACAACACGGAGACAATGCAAGATAAAGGATGATGAGGGAGACAGGTAAAGGAAAAGAGCATACAAGCAGGCTGGGAGGCAGTACACTGAGGAGACTTGAAAGGGCTAAAGATTAATATGCCAAATACAGAGAATAAGAAAGTAGAAAAGAACTCAAGAAATAACAACTATGTCAAAAAGGCTTTCAAATAAACTCACACCAAAAGAAGTAAATATGTACTAAGTAAGCACTAGGGATGTAATGTACAACACGATAAATATAATTAACACTGCTGTATACTCTACATGAAAGTTATTAAGAGAGTAAATCCTAAGTGTTCTCATCAAAAGGAAAAATATTTTTCTGTTTCTTTGATTTTGTGTCTACGTGAGATAGTGGATGTTCACTAAACTTACTATGATAACCATTTCATGATGTAAGTCAAATAATTATGCTGTATACCTTAAACTTATACAGTGTTGTATGTCAGTTATATCTCAATAAAGCTGAAAGGTAAAAAAAAACTCCTGTTTGTAGGGCAATATGGACTGGAGAATATTTGTGTAATTCCTTACAACAATGAATCCAAAGTAAAATAAATGTGGCCAGCGGCATAATTAATAAATTAAGAAACAATTCCAAAAAGCTCAGGTGAGAAAAGGAGTCAATATTCTTTTAAAAACTATTATGTAGCTAGAGAAAATGTGCTTTTGTGATGAATTTCACTTGTGATGAAATCACTTTTTTCCAAAATGATTTTTACTGTCTTTTTTTCCTTACAAGCTGATTTTATTTTTATTTATTTGATCTTATTTGATAAATTAAGGATTTCAGGTGGTAAACTGGTGTACTTCTAATACCAAAAGTAGAACAGCGAGGACTGGTGAAATAGGTAAACATAAGGCACCTGCACTGATATTCCCGATGAACCTGATCAGAACCAACATGGAAACAACTTACACCCCTAAACGGCCAAGTTTCTGAGAAAAAATGCTCTTTGCATAGTTAGCTAAATCTCTGAGAGTGTTTGATATATTTGGAGAACAGCAAGACAACTGGGCAGAGAATAAGGAACACAAAAAGACAAAAAGTATGAGAAAGAATAGTAAAAGCAATATGAAAAATATACAACTAATAGGATTATAAGATTATTTTTAATCTAACAGAGGAATGGCTAATTATCATAGAAAGATTTATTTAGTATATAAGTCTACAATGCCAGGTGTATCATTAATTTTAAATAAAAACTATACTGCACAGAATGCCTCTGCAGAAGAGAACTGAATACCTGAATGGCTCCATCTTCGCCTCCAAATGCAAGGTACTGAAGATGTGGACTTAAGCAACAGCAACTCACCTGAGCTTCAGTCAGATAATCAATCTGACCTGTGTTTCCATTAATGAGCTAATGAAAAATAAGTCACAACCAAGTATCAGACTGTAAGAGCAGTTTTTGTTCTTTAGAACAGAGACTTCAACTGAAAAAATTAAAATGAATATAACCAACAAGAGCTCCCAGGGGGAACAACAAAACCCTATTCTATTCTCAGCAGCTGCATTTAGCACTTCACACTTTCGTTTCATTTCACTTTTGTGGTTCATATACATTTTCGTAAAATAAAACAAGCTTTAAAAGGTTTAAAAAGCAGCTGCTGTGCCCACCACCTGAGACACATCTGTCTGATTTGCAATCCCACAGCTAGCTCCACATTGTTTCCCATTTCTTCACAAAGCCCATTTTAATAGGGCTATCGTTTATTAAAATACACTTCCCTGATATTTTTCAAGGGGTTTGGTGAAACAGGACTTAGACGGACATTACATAAAAAGACAAATTAAAATTAAAATGGGTTTTATATCCTCCAAATTACTCACCAAACAGTATATATTAAGATTTTTTCCCGCTTTTTCTTTTGGGAAGAGGAGGCATTGGAGAACAACCCATTAGCACAATTTGGGTTGTAATGCATAGACTAAGAGTACCAAGTTTCATAACCTGTACCCAAACTAATGATTTTCTTTAAAATCCCACTAATAAAAATACCTTATCACTCAACTAAAACATGTGACCTGGGAAAATATTTCTCAATCTTAAATAAACTGTCAGATCTATCCCTCTAACTACAATTACAACCTAAAAGTCTTGAATTATTTTTCAGTATGAAATAAGCAGTCACCTTCGTTTCAGGTACAAAGATTATAGGGTCAATCAATCAAGATAGCTTTTCCTTTACAGTATTTTACCCGGCATGTTCTGATCTATTAGACATTCAAAATGAAGACTGAATTACTAAAAGGTGAATATCTTCTTTCCCTCAAAAATCAATTTCCATACTTTTTTAAGTAGTGACTAAAAAATGTATGTTCACTTAAATGTAACTATTACTTGTCAGTTTAATTGTCCTCTAAACTCTCCCACAATCAATGACATAGAATAAAATACTTTTATAGTCAGATGACTTCTTGAAGTCTCAGTTATGACAACTATTAAAAGAAAGGTTGCACAAATTTAATAAAGGTAATATAAGCATTGAACTTGACAAGAAAACTGTAGTGGAAAAAACCCCAAGTGGAAGAATCAGTCTGCTAAAAATCAGTAATGAGGAAAAACCACATTCAATTCCACATCCCAATTCATCCCAGAAATACAGGGCATTAGGAGCTCCTCATCGACACATTAAGGACAATAGTAAAACTTGTAAAATACAAAACAAGCCATATTTAGAGTCTCACAGCTTGACTCTGACCCACACAGCAGATGAGAAGAAATTACCACACGCCATAGACAATTTATTCCCAGATCTCTGCTTCCTGAGTTTGGATTCCACCTTGACCCTATAAAGCAGCTTACAGATTTTTGAAAATGAAAAGGACCTTACAGGTGAAGAAAGTGAGGTTCAGAGAAGTGATGCTATTTACTCAACATCACAGAACTGGCTGACGATAAAGCTTGAACTTGTACCTTGGTCTCCTCAGTGAACAGTCACTATTCCCTCTACTACATCAAGCTAAGCTGTGCAGTTTTAGAACTTGTTAAGCTCCTTCCTACCCTGTCTCAAGCTCTTGCTACATTTCACACCTTTCATGTGCGTGCTCCCTCTATTTCCCTCTCCTCTTCTCTATTCCATTTCTCTCTTCACTCTAGTTCCATTCCATCATCTCATCTCATTCTCTCACATGTTCTTGCTCCCTGTCTTCCAGTTACTAACAGGAGAGGAATGAGGTAAAGCAAGGTATCACCTTGTTTAATTCTAAATACTAGCATATGTGAGCCTCAGCTCAAGACCCACATATTTATAAAACTGATACCTAATGATCATCTGTTAGATACTATACAATTACGCGTGATCAAGTCCAAAAACAAACAAGAAAAATTTTGAATTGAGAGTTCAATCAAAACACTTTTTCCAATTATTTTCTAAAAAATACTCACTTGCAGACGTTTTATATCATCAACTGCAAGAACCATCACTTCATTTTCTTGAAACACAACATCTATTTCTTGCTTTAACACTATAGCAGAGTTCTTACATACTTTCTTTGTCTCCCAGAGCTGATTAAGAAATTAAAATACTAAAGTAAGATAACTGCATTCTCTGAAATAATGGAAAGACAAGTCTTAGTCTTAAAAACAATATACAATCATACTTCACTCTCCAGATGCCTATAATGCTAGAAAATTTTCAATTAGATTATAATTCAACAATAAAAAGTTATTAATTACATAGTATAGGAAGAAGCAGTTATTATTAAGAGTAATGAATGCTAGAATCAAAATGCCTTAGTATGAATTCTAGTTCTACTGAAAGTTGTGACTTTGGGCAGATTACTTAACCTGGTGCTGCTCAAAGATAAGGACCTCCTGCTGTTTCTCACTGCTTGATACCAAGATAAGGAGCAAATCAGCTATATCACTAAACACACTGTTAACAGTATGCTTATGATACAGTTGACTTTTTTAAACAAGACTTTCTTGATGAAGGAAGCAGTGCATTGATTTACATTCTGGCTCGACCTTATTGAGACTGGCACTTTAAACAGCACTGACTTAACCTTTCTGTGACTGTTTCCCCAGCAGCAAAAAAGGACTGCTATGAGAATTAGCAAATTAACACAGGCACAGTACTTTGCCCAATGTCTGGCACACAGTAAATACTAAACAAATTTTAGCTAAACACAAATTTGTACAAAACACTGTATTAGATGCTACAGGGACAAACCAGGGTCTCCGGCCTCAAAGAGCTTATAATTTAAGATGTGTGAACAAGTCTGAGGGGCAGTGAAGCATTAGTGGTAAAGAGTTTTAAAATAACTCTGTGCTGGGAGATCTGCTCGGTGCTTTGTGACCACCTAGAGCGGTGGGATAGGGAGGGTGGGAGAGAGACCCAAGAGGGAGGGGATATGGGGATATATGTATACATATAGCTGATTCACTTTGTTATACAGCAGAAACTAACACACCACTGTAAAGCAACTATACTCCAATAAAGATGTTAAAAAAAAAACTCTGTGCTTAAATTCAAGGCACAATTTGATAAGTACCATAAGAAAATGACACACAGTCACATAGCATTAAAGGAGAAAGACATTTCCCCAAATGGAATACTAGGAAAGGCTTCACTGAAAGCTTGAGGGGACTTGTAGGGCTGTTAGGTTTTCGACAAGGAAAGATACAGAGAAGTAGGTTATTCCAAACATAAGAAAACACATAGGGCTCCCCTGGTGGTGCAGTGGTTGGGAATCCGCCTGCCAATGCAGGGTACACGGGTTCGAGCCCTGGTCCGGGAGGATCCCACATGCCGTGGAGCGCTGAGCTTGCGCTCCGGAGCCCACAAGCCACAGCTCCTGAAGCCCGAGCACCTGGAGCCTGTGCTCTGCAACAACAGAAGCCACCGCAATGAGAAGCCCGTGCACTGCAATGAAGAGCAGCCCCCGCTCACCACAACTAGAGAAAGCCCCTGCACAGCAACAAAGACCCAACGCAGCCAAAAATAAATAAATAAATAAAATATTTTTTTTAATACCTTTAAAAAAAATACATAAGCAAAAGTACAGAAGCAGGGAAGTACAGGGTGTTTGGGGAAATGTGAGCAATTCAGTGTAGGTTACTTGTAGGAATAAAACAGCAGACAGACTGGTACAGAATAGGCTGTACTGTAGAGAAGTTTAATGGCAGACTTTGGAGTACGTATTTGTTGGGTTGGCCAAAAGGTTCATTCAGTTTTTTCCGTAATATGGCTCTAGTAGCACTTAGTTGTCTTTAACTTCATTCGAAACAATTTTATTAGACTATATGTGACAACTGCCATATCAGCATGCATTTAAAAAAAAGACTTATCAAAATTGGTGAATTTTTGTGTAGCTATTTTAATACTGAAGATGGAAGAAAAAAGCAACATTTTGGGCATATTATGCTTTATCATTTCAAAAAAGGTAAAAACGCAACCAAGGTCTTCCCTGGTGCCGCAGTGGTTGAGAATCTACCTGCCAATGCAGGGGACACAGGTTCGAGCCCTTGTCCGGGAAGATCCCACATGCCGCAGAGCAACTAAGCCCATGCACCACAACTACTGAACCTGTGCTTTAGAGCCTGTGAGCCACAACTACTGAGCCCATGTGCTGCAACTACTGAAGCCCACGTGCCTAGAGCCCACACTCCACAACAAGAGAAGCCACCACAATAAGAAGCCCATGCACCACAACGAAGAGTAGCTCCTGCTCACCGCAATCAGAGAAAGCCCGTGCACAGCAAGGAAGAACCAACACAGCCAAAAATAAATAAATTAAATTAATTTATTTTAAAAAAAAGAACGTAACCGAAACACAAAAGAAAAGATTTGCGCAGTGTATGGAGGAGGTGCTGTGACAGACCAAACATGTCAAAAATGGTTTGCGAAGTTTCATGTTGGAGATTTCTTGCTGCATGATGCTCCACAGTCGGGTAGACCAGTTGAAGTTGATAACGATCAAATCGAGATATTAATTGACAACAATCAACATTATACCATGCGGGAGATAGCCGACATACTCAAAATATCCAAATCAAGCGTTGAAAATCACCTGCACCAGCTTGAATATGTTCACTGCTTTAATGTTTGGGTTCCACATAAGTGAAAAAAAACCTTCTTGATCATATTTCCACATGCAATTCTCTACTGAAACGTTCCGTTTGGGATGAAGTGAGAGAGTAGCATTGACATATATACACTACCAAATGTAAAATAGATAGCTAGTGGGAAGCAGCTGCATAGCACAGGGAGATCAGCTCTGTGCTTTGTGACCGCCTAGAGCGGTGGAATAGGGAGGGTGGGAGGGAGACGCAAGAGGGAGGGGATATGGGGATATATGTATACATATAGCTGATTCACTTTGTTATACAGCAGAAACTAACACACCACTGTAAAGCAACTATACTCCAATAAAGATGTTAATTAATTAATTAATTAAACAAATTGTGACAGGCGATGAAAAGTGGATACTGTACAATAACGTGAAACGGAAGAGATCGTGGGGCAAACGAAATGAACCGCCAACAACCACACCAAAGGCTGGTCTTCAACCAAAGAAGGTGATGTTGCATATATGGTGGGATTGGAAGAGAGTTCTCTATTATGAGCTCCTTCTGGAAAACCAAACGATTAATTCCAAGAATTACTGCTCCCAATTAGACCAAATCAAAGCAGCACTCAACGAAAAGCATCCAGACTTAGTCAACAGAAAACGCATAATCTTTTATCAGGATAATGCAAGACCACATGTTTCTTTGATGACCAGGAAAACACTGTTACAGCTTGGCTGGGAAGTTCTGATTCATCTGTGTATTCACCAGATGTTGCACCTTCGGATTTCCATTTACTTAGGTCTTTACAAAATTCTCTTAATGGAAAACATTTCAATTCCCTGGAAGACTGTAAAAGGCACCTGGAACAGTTCTCTGATCAAAAAGATAAAAAGTTTTGGGAAGATGCAATTATGAAGTTGCCTGGAAAAATGGCAGAAGGTAGTGGAACGAAAGGGTGAATAAGTTGTTCAACAAAGTTCTTGATGAAAATGAAAAATGTGTCTTATTTTTACTCAAAAACCAAAGGCACTTTTTGGCCAACCCAATACTTTGGTAGACAAGGGAGCTACTATCTGTTTTTGAGCAAAAATGACATGACTGGGGGCTTCCCTGGCGGTCCAGGGGTTAAGACTCTACGCTTCCACTGCAGGGGGCACGGGTTTGATCCCTGGTTAGGGAACTAAGATCCTGCAAGCCACTTGGCCAAAAAAAAAAAAAAAAATTACATGACTGTATTGTACATGAGGAATATACCTTGCAAGTAGCATGTAAAAAACCAAGAAAGAAAAGACTTGTAGCAGAGGCTAATACAAGAAAGGCAACAGCTAATGAGCACCTAAACTTGAAATGGAAAAGTAGAAATAAATGATAGAAAATGGAAAGGTATCAATAGAATCCATTAGAATTGGCAAGTAATTGGATATGGGAATTCAAGGTAATGGAAAGAGTCAAAAGTTACTCTGAGGACTCAAATGTAATATATTTAAATTAACTAAAATACAGTTTAATCATTGGACTTCTCCAGCACCTGGACCATGGTAACACTCAATTAACATGTACTGAATGAATGAGACTGCTATGGTCCACATAATAGCTCTTTTCAAGGATAAATATGAAACCAGCAGTTTCCTGTTTTACTTCCCTCAATACTGCCCATCAATTTCTTAACTAGGAGATTTAGCTTACCATCATTAAATGTCTAAAATGAAAATCTCAATATATCTCACCCTGATTGTCTGGTCATCAGAAGACGTCAAAAATGATGATCCATCAGGAGAAAACATCACACAATGGACCCAACTTAAATGTCCTCTACAATCAGCTACTTTTAAACATGAGTCCATATTCCACAACTACAGAATAAACACAACAAATAGGAAATCACATTCGTAAGCATTTTGAATATATCAAGAATATTAAAAATAGCAAGAATGATCCAGCAATTCCACTTCCATGAATATAGCCCAAAAATACACTAGCAAAAATACAAAATAACTTGTGTGGATTATTCACTGCATTGTTATTTTTAACAGCAAAAAACTGGAAACAACTCAAATGACCATCAATAGGGAACTAACTGAATAAACTGCATTAATCACAAAATGGGATAATAGGCAATCTTAAGAAAGTAATGAGAAAAACACCCTGATAATGACTAGTCTCTGGGATATGTTGTTTACACCAAAAAAGCAAAGAATGGTATATACATTTCTGCAGAAGAGTATATATGTTACTCTCTCTCTCTCTCTCTCTCTCTATATATATATATGCAAGCTATACTAAATGAGATAAAAAATGTTACTCTAGAGATGTGATATATATATAGATGGATATATAAGGCTATATATTATACATATAGATATCTGTTTATACATGCAAAAAGAAACATTAGGATGTTAAGACAAAAACGGTTACCTTCAGAAGGTAGGGATGGAGAGTGGCAGGGAAGGGATAGGGATGAAAAGTCAGACTTCCCTGAATAAAATTTATTATAAAGCTTTGATTTGGAGTCATACAAACGTTTTATCCATTTTTTAAAAATCAATCTAAAAAAACAATAGGATGAACATAAGTGGTTTCCATATTTTACTTTCCACTGTCATCTAATCCTCATTTCAAATGACTGCAAAACCCTAAAACAAATGAATGTGCTAACTGTACACGTATATACTTCTCCTGTTATTCATGCTTATTACAAATTGTCAGTGTCTATCACTAGGCCTGGCTGTATTTTGTCCTGAGCTCTGCTGCAAATTACTCAAATATATTCCAGTCTAATGAAGTACCATATGTGCCTGAGTTCCTCTCATTACATTCTGAATTACAGACCTACTTTATGATTTCAGAACTAGCATGGACAAAACAAGTACTTCATCACATGCCCAGTAGTTTTCAATCAGTGAGTTCTATGGTTACCAATTCGTTATGTGAAATTTTCTCTGCCTTATCTCTGGAGTCCAATCTGGGACATACAGAGCTAAAGGCCAGAAATGAAAGTGGTTCCACAACCGAAAAATCTCCCTTGAAAATCCTTCTTTCTCTTCCCTTCTTGCTCTCTCTCATCATTTCTTTGTCACTCACAGCCTCCAAAACTAAGTCCCTATATTTCAAGGAGAAAGACAATGTTTCCAGGAGATTTTTAAGAATAGCAAGGGGTAAGGATTTTAGAAGTGACAGGAAAGGCCACAAGAAGGGCTGCTCCTCCACTCCTCCTAAAATCCAGACAAAACCCAGGAAGGGGAAATTTCCAAGCACGCCTACCTTGAGGATCCACGGGTAAGGTGTGAGATCTCCTAGTAGCTCTGAATCTTTCGATTCAAGGCCTCTGCTGAAGAGAACACTGCCCACAGCACCTACTCTCTCCCATTGTTTGCAAACAGGACTGGAGCTCGTTCATACTCATTGCCTCTGCTTCCAATGGGAAGATTCTCACAGGGAAGTTATTCAGTGTTAGTTGCACTGCTGTACTCAGAATTAGGAGGAGCTTACAGAGCTTATCCACTCACTCTCATCTTGTCTGTATCTCCACGCTGAAGGGCTATATAGCTCAGCCACTCTCCAGCCATACCTTCATATACAGGGCAAGGTTGGTGAACTCACTAAAAAATCACTGAAACAGGCTCAGAACACTGAAGAAGTGCTTGCCATAGTCAAGCTTCCTTTGAAGGTAGCCTGTGAACCAAATGAATTTCCCTATTTTCCAAATAAAGGCCCATACCCATCTTCTTGGACTGTAATCACAAGGGGCTTCAAAGTACTTGGTGGTAAGATAAACTCAAGGAATGAGTAGTAACAAAGCTTGGAAAAACTAATCCATCTATGGAAAAAAAATATCAGGGAATTCATTGCTTTTGAAAAACTTAATACAGCAACTCACTAGGTAGAATTCTTCTAGGTATAGACACTGAGTATAAAATCCATCAGATTAAGGGCAAAATTATAAATATAAACAAGAAATCATTTTATTCATTAGTGCTTAGCAATGAAAATTCTAGGTTAACCAATTCTAATTTTAACTTCCATCTTACCTTTCTCAATGATCTAAGAAATGTGAACTGGACTCATTTCTCATCGTTTCTTTTACAGAAGAGTCTGTGCCCATATTTAAGAGATGCCATGTTTCTGCCTAGGAAACCAATGGTCATGCTATTGTTTCCCCAGACCTTGGCACATACTGACTGTTCGATAAATGCCTGGTGAATGATGCTGTCATTCTGTTTACTGTCAAACCAATTCTTCAATCACTGCTAAAGTATTAAAGCTGTTAATGAGGCTTAATATCCTAAAGCTAAAGGTCATTATGCTATGAAGAAAACACTCTGTAATTTCTCAAGCAAACATCCTCAGCAGTTAATGGTTTAAGCAATCCATTCTTTGTCATCCTTGTACCTCTGAAGACCCAGACTTCACAGAGTAAATTCAACTACTCACCTCCACGCAGTACTGGGGCAAAGCCACCACTGCCAAATGGTTATGGGGGGAGAAGTCACAGTACTGGACAGTGCTATGATGGCCTGTATGGATTTCTGCCAACAGGCCACTGGTGTGAATGTCAAACAGCTGTCAACATAAAACAGAGAGGTATCTATAAAAGTAAATATGTTAAAAGATAAGCTATACCCAAAGTGAATCTAAATTTATTTCTAAAAGAATACCCTCCCATTTCAAACATAGAGTATAAGTCCTAAAAAAAACTACAATTACTGATAATTGGCAAAATTATTAACTCATTAAAAAGATATAAATTAATATACATATACTTTTTAAATACTGCTCATCCTGAAACATGTTTCCTATAAAGGAATACTTATCATAGATGATCATGCTAGCCTAAAGAGAAATAAAACCTTTGTGAATACATGAATGGACTAACCAAATTAATATACAGAACAGTTCTCCCTAATGCTCGTTTATTCAAAAGAGAAAATGCCTACTCATAAATGAAGATGATCAAAATAATACAGGGCAGAGGCTTACTAAAATGAAATTAGTTCAATCATTTCTATTTCTCTTCAGAGCCTAAATTACTCCATTATCAATCATTTTCCCATTTTTGAACCAAAAAAAGCTATTTTTGAGTAATTCAAACTTCATTTCAATTTTTGAAAGATGTTTACATGATGAATATACTCTTCCAAAGTTTTTGCCAAATGATAAAAACGTTTATACCAATATACAGTGTAACAATTTAAGGCCAAGCCATAGTCTTCAGGAAGGAAGGAAAAAAAAGTTTCCAGTGGAAGCCATGAAAATTTTTGTGAATGCATAGCCCTGTGAGCACACATAGACGGTAAGCAGCATGGCATCAGGGGCCAACAATAAATGAAAGGAAATCATACTTAAAATGCTTCCCAGGACAAGTTGTTCTTAAAAATTAGTGGCTGACAGTCATAGAGGAAACTTGGCAAGTACAGAATAGGCAGCTGTCCCAATTATTGGGTAGCAAAAAGACCTAATAATAGGAGTGGGCTAATAACACAAGAGAATTGGAAAGAAACAGAGGAAAAGAATAGAGAGACCAAAGAGTAAGAACTGGAATCTATATGTAGTTAAGGGTAATCTTAGGGTAGCTTTATTTTAGCACGGTAAAATAAAGAGCTGGCCTATAGATTTTTAAAACAGGAAAACATTTCACACAATATAAAATTATTTTCCTCTCTCACTGGACAGATAATTTTAAACATTCAAATTTTGCTCAACACCATTAGTCATTAGGGGAATGCAAACCAAACCATAATGAGATGTCACTTTACACCTAATATGACAGTTATAATTTTTAATAATGGAAAAAAGCAAGTGTTGGGAGGATGTAAAGAAACTGGAATCCTTGTACACTACTAGTGGGAACAGAAAATGGTACAGCCACTATGGAAAGGTCTGGTGGTTCCTCAAAAAGCCCAGTATAAAATCACCATACGACCCAGAAATTCTACTCCTAGGTATATACACAGAAGAACTGAAAGCAGGGACTCAAACAGATACTTGTACACTAGTTCTTGTGGCATTATTCACAATAGCCAAAAGGTGAAAACAACCCAACAACAGATGAATGGATAAACAAAATACAGTATATCCATATAAGATTATTACTCAGCCATAAAAAGAAATGAAGTTCTAACACATGCTACAACATGAATGAACCTTGAAAATGTTATGCTAAATGAAATGAGCCAGACCCAAAAGGATCAATATTGTACGACTCCACTTATATGAAATATCTAGAAAAGGCAAATTCATAGTTTAGATTAGAGGTACCAGGGGCTGAAGAGAGAGAATAGGGAGTTACTGCTTACTGGTTACAGTGTTTCTGTTTGGGACAATGAAAAAATTTTGTAAAAGTAGTGATATCTGCACAAGATTGTGAATGTAATTAATGCCACTGAATTGTGTATTTTAAAATGGTTAAAATGGCAAATTTTACAAATCTTCACATCTTGTAAATGTAGTGGTTCCTTTCTGTTCTTACAGACTTTAACATACTTAAAGACAAAAGGAGATATTTTTCTTTGGTTTCCTGCTAAAGGGGTAAAAACCTATAAGCAACCAAGATCCAAGGGTCATAACTACTAGATCAATAATAATATAAATGGCCCCTCAGTTTTTATACAACTATATGTATATATATATTTTTTTTTTATTTATTTTATTTATTTATTTTTGGCTGCACTGGGTCTTGGTTGCTGTGCACAGGCTTTCTCTAGTTGCGGTGCGCAGGCTTCTCATGGTGATGGCTTCTCTTGTTACAGAGCATGGGCTCTAGGTGCGCAGGCTTCAGTAGTCGTGGCACACAGGCTTCAGCAGCTATGGATCGCAGGCTCTAGAGTGCAGGCTCAGTCGTTGTGGCGCACAGGCTTAGTTGCTCCACAGCGTGTGGAATCTTCCTGGACCAGGGCTCAAACCCGTGTCCCCTGCATTGGCAGGTGGATTCTTAACCACTGCGCCACCAGGGAAGGCCCCAACTATATGTATATTTCAACTGTGTTCTTTAAAACTGTAATCTCTCGGGTGGGGGAAATAGGGAGAGGTTGATAAAAGGATACAAACTTTTAGTTATAAGATAAATAAGGTCTGAGGATCTAATGTATAAAATGGTGACTATAGTTGATAACATTGCATAGTATAAGCGAGTAGAACTTAAATGTTTTCAACCAAAAAAAAAGAAAGAAAAAGAAAAAAAAGGCAAATACATGAGCTGACACATGTTAATTGGTTTGATGGGAGGAATCTCTTCACAGTATACATTTATCAAATCATCACGTTATACACTTTAAATATTTTACAATATGTCGATTATACCTCAATAAAGCTTAAAATAAAACAGAATAAACTTGTAATATCTCTTATTTAAGTCTTTAAAATTACCATCAGAATGGAATGGCACTGTGCCCTAAATTAGAAGAGCCAGCTCTCCAAATCACTGTGTAACTTTGGATACATTATTTGGCTGCTCTGAATCTCAGCTGCCTCATTATTATCATAGGGCTATTGCAATCTGCTGTGCCCTTTGTATATTTATATCAAAAGAAATTATATGTAAGAGCACTCTGAATACTACAAATGTAAACTATCACTTGAATTGAATAAAGAAGCATTTCCTTGCCATTTACCTTTCTTCGCACATCTTCCTCATTTACTTCATAGAAATTTCACAAACTTCTTCAGTTGTTGATAAGTGTTTCTCTCAGTCACCAAATCATAAAATTTTATGGCTAAGAAATAACTTCGAAAATCACCTAAACTAATGTATTTCAAATGGGGGAAAGTAATGCAGAAAGCATTCCATCCATATTTTAGATAAATTTGAGAGACACTGGTTAAACAACATAAATTGTTTCTATATTGTAGGACTCCGGAGTCCTTAAATATGTTTGTACACACTGAAGTACCTCTAATAGCAGAAAGTAATACATAATATTTCCCAAACCCATGACCATGGAGATCTTTCCTCACAAGGCCTATGGACATTCCCTGAAGCAGAGTTCTGAGAACTATGAGAGGTTAGAGCATCTACCCAAAATCGTTCAGCTATACTTTATATCAATAAACAGTATAAAATGCAAAAATCAATTAGATGTTTCAATTTTCTTTAAATTAGACTAAATTTGGCTTTTTAATTTTGGCTTTTTAAAATACTGGTACTTACAAAAACTTTATTTTTTGCTGCCACCATTATCCTAGCACCATCAGCAGACCATGAACAGCATTTCACTATCACTTCCATATCCTCTTGAGGCTCCTCTGAATTTAGGAAGAACTGCTTCACATTAATGCTCTTCCTCTCGTTTGCTGATTTCACATCCCAAAGCTTCAAATTACAAAAATAAAAAAACGTTTAAGTTTGTTTTGATCTCAAATCACACCTCTAGAATTCCACCTGGCCTAAATGTCACACAAATTATTCAGTTCACCTAATGACTTATTTTTAATTATGCATAACTTTTCATAAGGCTTTTAAATTAAGTATTCCAGTTTCATTCAGCACCTTCCTAAAAAGAAAAAACTTAAGAGCACTGCCCAAAATGCAGAATGTAAAACTACACAAAATGTTAAAAGAGCTTTGCATGGTGTGGAGGAGGCTAAAGATTAGGTGCTGACAGCAAGAATGAGCATGGAAGAATGAAGAGACTCACGACTTGCCACGGCTGCCCTCTGCTGGGCCAGGCATGAGGTTTGCTTCACATGCACAGCACAGACACTACACACAGGACCCAGCCCAAGCTGAGTTATAACCTAGCAGAGCATCAGAGACATAAGGAAGTCCCTGAAAATAGAAAACAAAAATATGCTGAAAGGAAGCAAGCCACCTTGTGTACTTGGTGGGGTCAGACAGGGCTCTAAAACAAATGGATCCTGAGGAATGGGATACGAAAGACCAAACCTCACTCACTAACAGAGCCACCTGAGCAGCCCAAATGACAAAGGCCTTCAAGAAGATCCATCTTCACTCCCCTGGGCCTTGAGCAGTGTCCCAGTTCCACAGAATGATAATGGCTGCCATATACAGACCAAGGGTTGGCCAAGGAAAAGGATTTAAAAACAAAAAAAAGCTGCTTCTCAGGCTTTAACTCAGCTTCCAAAGCACAGCTCGCAGGGTAAAACCCGATTTGACTGGCCAGGCACACGTTTAAATCTCTCTTGAGTTTAAAGACTATGTACACTAGAAATACAGCCAAAACCAAAACCTTTCCCCTTGCAATAACTATAGGTAAACTGGATGAACCAAAAGAGACATCTAAAGTAGTTAGCCTTCCTTGACACTGAAGAGAGAAAATCTGAACATCAGTGCCAAAAGCTTCAGTCACATCAGTCAGATTATATGAGAAATTACACTGTTTCCCTCTTGATACGAAAAACAAAGCAATCATTGCCTGGATTTAAGAAAGAAAAAGAAAACTAACACAACCCAATTTCACTACATCTATCTAAACTACATCTTCTGCATGTGGACCTGACCTTAGCCACTATCCAAGGAGTGATGAAATTCCACATATTGAGGGACCAAGTAAATACCAGCATTTCATTTTGAGCAAGTCACTGCACTGTATCCAAGGCCCATGTGCACCCTGGTCCTTGTGTGGTTCAAATGGCAATTTTTAAATAAAACTCACATTTTGAAATAGTTTATCATCAAGGCCTGAAAAACACATGCTTATCAACATGATATGCTATTAAACACTTAGAAGATTACAGAGCCATTTGGGACAGGAAATAATTTTATGGTTCTTCATCCTCTTGGAAAATAAAAGCTTTACAAGACTTTGACCTTGAAATGCTGTTATCCAGCATCATTTTGCAAGACCTCTGCTTAGTAAACGTCACTGTATCAGTGCAAACCAGCCAACAATACTGGCTTAACAGTAAAAGCTGCCACAAACATGGCAGTTCTTACCAAGAGTGCAGCAACATCTGTTCCCTGCTGTTAGTGCTCTACAATCACATTCTGATACCCACACCTGAAATCAAAATCCTGTCCCTGAAGACTTTTAAATTGTTTTTCTTTCGAGTTTTGAGAAGTCTTAATTCAATTTGAAGGGACACGGCAAAGGTTTATCATCTTGAACACATTTATTAACCACTATGCTAGTCACTTCGAGATTATATAAGTGAATCAGATATAGACACTACTCTCAAGGAGTTTATAGGCCAGTAAAGGAGGTAAGACAAACATATAAATGACTCTAACACAAGATATGCCAGATGTGTCATTTGAGAGGAAAAGATACAGCACAGTGGGAATGCTTTACCAGAGCCGTGGGCTTGAGGAAACACTTTTTGCAGAGGGGCCACCTCACTCTCCTCCCTGAAGATCAGCCTACTTTATACCAACTTAAGATGGACTAAACATGGATTTCAATACCAAAAAATACCCGAGAGTCTAGGCTAAGGGGTCAGCATAAGCTAAAGAACAAAATGGAAAAGCACAGACAATGAAAAGGGAGAACAAGTGCAGTCTGGGTGCAGCAGCAGGAGCCTGCACACTCCCCCACAGAGCCACTGCCTGCTCTGAGCCCCCTCCACATACTTTTACCATTTTCATCATTTGCCTATTCACTTACCTTTCTCCCCAGCTAGACCCTGAACAACTTCAAGCCAGGAACTATACTTTTTTTTTTTTTTAAGTGTTTAAAAACCAAATGCCTAGGGCTTCCCTGGTGGCACAGTGGTTGAGAGTCCGCCTGCCGATGCAGGGGACACGGGTTCGTGTCCCAGTCCGGGAGGATCCCACATGCCGCGGAGCGGCTGGGCCCATGAGCTATGGCCGCTGAGCCTGCGCGTCCGGAGCCTGTGCTCCGCAATGGGAGAGACCACAACAGTGAGAGGCCCGCGTATCGCCAAAAAAAAGAAAAAAAAACAGATGCCTAGTACAGAATCTGGCACATAGTAAGTACTCAATAAATGATCAATAAATATATTTTAAGTGAAAAGACAAATTATTCCCATGTTTCAAGCACAGGTGAGTAGAGACAATAGCATTACTGAAAGAAACAGGGTTCCGAAGATAGAACACATACATTCATCTCCACAGCCTCCCAAAACCCACGTAAAACAACAGTAAAGAGAATTTTTCTCTCTATGCATAATTCACAAAGTAAAGGAGAATGGAGGAAGATATTAGAGCGACAAAACTATAAAGGCTAGAAAGAAAAAAGACAAGTGATAAGGGGACTCCTTAAAATTGAATCCTGAGCTCACAGTGGAGAAAGCCAAGAAGTAGCCCAATTCACACCAGAGAACCCCCAAAAGGCTCAGGAAGTGTTGGGCCTAGCACCTTCCAGTAAAGATGAAGCTAACACAGGAGAAATCATCGAAAGTCCCTTGAAATCCCTTCCCCTACTATGCCATCCAGATTGCCCTACTCTGGCTGAAGAAAGGAGGGTTAATCTACACCCAACAGTTGAGAGCAGGGTCACCATTCTGAAAATAGGGAATTTAAGAGAAAGTCTATATTCCAAGTGTTGAGATCTCTGCCTAGATATCTTCGTAGAACTTGCCAGCCAGACTTATACCCTACAGGAAGGGGACTGAAGATTTTTCTCTGAATACCCCACCAGATCAAGACAAAAGATTTAAAGAGTCTGAAATTAGGAGTTCACCATCAAAAAATGACAGCCAGATAACACTACAGGGAAACCCACTACAAATAAGTTCACAATTTCCTATCAGTCTTTTGGTGCTGCACTCTTTAAATGTGTTTGTTTGTTTGTCTGTATCTTATTATTTATTTTGGGCTGTGTTGGGTCTTCATTGTTGTGCACAGTCTTTTTCTAGTTGCGGTGAGCGGGGGCTACTCTTCATTGTGGTGCTCGGGCTTCTCATTGTGGTGGCTGCCCTTTGTTGCAGAGCACCGGCTCTAGGGCATGTGGGCTTCAGTAGCTGTGGTACACGGGCTCAGTAGTTGTGGCTCATGGGCTCTAGAGCACAAGCTCAGTAGTTATGGCACACACGCTTAGTTGCTCTGCGGCATGTGGAATCTTCCCAGACCAGGGCTCGAACCTGTGTCGCCTGCACTGGCAGGAGGATTCTTAACCACTGCGCCACCACGGAAGTCCCAGTGCTGCACTCTTTAAGCATGAGCAGATATCCAAGGATCAGGCAAATAAGATATAGCTCTAAAGTGCAGACAGAAACCAAAACCAACAAACAGAAAAAATAGCAACTATGAAAGAATATGAAAACTTAAAAAAAAACTATTACTAATACCCAAAAAAAGATAAAAGATATTGTACCCACGAAAAAAGAATAATATTAAAAAGGAAACTGATCATAAGAATGGGTACACTTAAAAATATGATAGCAGAAATTAAACACACAATAGAAGGAGTGAAATATAAAGCTAAATAAATCTTCCAAAATGTAGGACAAATGAACGAAGAAAAGAGAAAAATAAGAAAACATCCCTAATAGACATTCTAGAAAGAGAAACTAGAGAAGAATAAGTCATATAATTAAAGGAAACCTCCAGAACTGAAGGACATGAATTTCCAAATTGAAAGAGGCTATCGAGTGCCAAGCACAATAAATGAAGACAAACCCACATCAAGGCACATTATCATTAATTTTTTTAAATACTGGGAATAAAAAAAGATCTTAAAAGTTTCAAGACAGGAAAATAGATCACATACGAATCAGAATGGCATCAAACATCTCAAGAGAAACTTTGGAAGCTAGAAGACAAGAGAGCGAGCAATGTCTCCAAAATTCTAAGGAAAAATTACTTTCTTCTGTATGCAGTCAAAAATATAAATTAATGGGTTTCCTTGGTGGCGCAGTGGTTGAGAATCCGCCTGCCGATGCAGGGGACACGGGTTCATGCCCCGGTCCAGGAAGATCCCACATGCTGCGGAGCGGCTGGGCCCGTGAGCCATGGCCGCTGAGCCTGCGCGTCCGGAGCCTGTCCGCAACGGGAGAGGCCATAACAGTGAGAGGCCCAGGTATCGCCAAAAAATAAAAAATTACATATATATACAGACATATATATATATATATATATACACGTTAAGTATAAAGCTAGAAGAAAGACACTTTTAGACAGACAAGTTCTCAAAAATTTACCTCCCAGAGATTCTTTCTTAGAAAGCTAGAGGAGATTTTCCACCAAGCTGAGAGGGTAAACCAAGAAATTCAGGAAACAAGGGTTTCAACTCAAGAAAAAAGCAAAAGGAACTCCCAGGATGGCAGCTGAACACTGGGAATAGTACCACCAATCATAATGGAGCAAGGCAGAACCCTCTAAGAAAGTTATTTCTAAGAAAAGAAAATGTCAAATCAAATACCTGATACATTTAAATTATTTAAGAAAGAACTTAGGCAAGGGATAGTTTGAAGATGAATTAGTGGTATGCACATTTAAAAAATAATAGGAGGACTTCCCTGGTGGTCCAGTGAGAAGCTTCCACGCTTCCAATGTAGGGGGCCCGAGTTCAATCCCTGGTTGGGGAACTAGATCCCGTATGCCTGTCACAATTAAGAGTTCGTATGCACAACAAATAAGTCCGTGTGCTGCAACTAATACCTGGCTCAGCCAAAATAAATACATTTAAATAAATAAATGTCAACCTTTGGGCTTCCCTGGTGGCGCAGTGGTTAAGAATCCACCTGCCAATGCAGGGGACACGGGTTCGAGCCCTGGTCTGGGAAGATCCCACATGCCACGGAGCAACTAAGCCCATGAGCCACAATTCCTGAGCCTGCGCTCTAGAGTCCGCAAGCCACAACTACTGAAGCCCGCACCCAGAGCCCGTGCTCCACAACAAGAGAAGCCACTGCAGTGAGAAGACGGCACTTCACAACAAAGAGTAGCCCCTTCTGGCCGCAACTAGAGAAAGCCTGTGCGCAGCAATGAAGACCCAATGCAGCCAAAAATAAATAAATAATAAATAAATTTTAAAAATTAAAAAATAAATGTCAACCTTTAAAAAAAATAAACAAATGAAAAAAACAAAGCTTCACTGTTAAATATACAACATCTTTAATCCCAAAGAAAACAAAGTGTTGTACAGGAAAGGGGGAAAAAAATCATCATATACTACATGGCCCAACTGTGATCAGTCACAATGATGTAAAATTCCCGAACACTGATCTAATCAAAATCCTGAAACATATAGGAACCACAAAAAGTAGGTCAGTTTGGGGAAGAAAAAATGAAGAGTTCAGTTTGGAGCACAGTAAGTTTGAGGTACGGCATATTCTCTAAGTGACAGCAGTGAGCAGGCAGTTAAAGATGCAGGACACAGCACATAAGAGAAATGAGGGCTGGAGAGAACACATCTGAAAGTCACTCACGGAAGGGAGAAGAACTGAAGCCACAAGACCAGCTGAACTGGGATGGAAGAAAGGCGATGGAGATAGGTAGTCAAGATTAGAATGTTGAGGAAACAGCTATATTTTAATAGGCAGGAAAAAGAGTTAAAGAAGAGGTTAGAGACACAGAAAGAGAAAGAAGAAAACATTGATGTCAAATGAGTAGAGTTTCAAAAAGGAAACAGAAGGGGGTGTAACACAACCAGAAGAATAAGGACTGGATAAAGAAAATTACCGAATTTCACACTCATCCAAAGAGCATTAGATTTTACAACAAAAAAGAATGAAAACAAAATAAAACTGGATCTTACTCTTCAAGGGAATACAGGGAAGACAGGACCAGGCTAAAAAAGGGTTAAGTAATGAATAAGTAGTCAGAAGGTTGAGGCAAGTATAGGTGACTTAAGAAGTCTAGTCATAAAGGTCTAGTCAAAAAGAAAAACTGAATGACTATTTCAGAGGATAACACAATCAAGGAAGAATCAAAGGTTTTTCACTTTTTGGTTTTATCATGCTTAGGAAGGGCCAAGAACATCTGTAGGCTGTGGGAAAGGATTCAAAAGAGGAAAAAAAACTAAAGATGCAACATCGAAAGGAAATAACCAATGAGGCAAGGTCTCAGGGGAAGAAGGAAAAAAAGGAACAGTAGGCACAAACAGAGGACTTCCTGGGCACTGAGATGAGAAAAAAAGGGGAGTAGAAACTTTTTATGGCAATTTTTGAGGGGGCTCATGGCAGGGAGCTCTTGGGTGGTGTCAACCTTCTGAATAGGTATGAGGTAAGGTTATCTCCATAGAATGAAAGAGATACAGTGACATTGTTAGGGGCTTAGGAACAGCAGAAAAGGTTTGGAACAGGCACTATGGTGAATTCAGTTCGGGAAACAAATGGCAGCAAAGAAGGCCCAGTAGAGTTACACAGCTCAAACTTGTAGAACAGATAAATGGCCTGGTTTCACAACTTTCTTCAACATTAAGCAAACTAATAATAATGGAATCTTCCCAGAACTTGCATTAGCAATGGAGATAAGGTAAAAGGAGAACCTTCCATGAGATATAAAATGCCTTCTGAAGTCATTCACTTAGTAAAAACCAAGAAATAACAAGCTCATAGGACTAGAATAATCTTTCAGAAGAGGGTTGCGTTCACTGGGCCTCCAAAAAATCCTGATATGGTCATCCCAAAGAAGAGACAGATATTTGATATTTGTAGAGAATATGTCATAGAGGCCAAATCCATTTGGCTGAATATTCTAAGAATGCTCCAACATCTACTAGATGCCAGGAAATTATATCAAGTAGAATTCTACCCATAAAATTCCTAGATGCCCAGAAGTAATCTATACAAAAATGAGTTATCCTCAGTCAACAAAGAGATATCAAAGATTCAAACAGAGGATCAGCATCAAGAGAGTATAATTTGCTGTAACTTAGGAGTCACCTAGTAGCATTAACAGATCTCCTTCTCTAGAGATTCTAACAAACAAAATAGAGCCCAGAGGATTCAAGTATTTCCCCAAAAGAGGTATATGCCAAGAAAATTTACTGAGCACATGCTCTGAGTACAACTGTGTACAATGAACTTCAGAGAGATACAGAAAGATGACAAGGTCTCTGCAGATCATAAACCTATATTCAACCTTATCAAAGAAAAAGAAGACACATGAAAATGACTGAACTGAACAATAAAACAAATTTATAAGTGGAAATCAGAAGACCAAGCAGCTTCCATCTATCAATATATATAGATACAGGTATATAGTAAATATGTATATATTTGTTCTCAGAACCAGATGGATGGATGTCATAAGAGAACACCTTCTGAAGAAGGCTTTGCATTTACTTTTTAAATTTATAAAGTTTTGAGGGTCATTAAAAACTACAGACAAGTGAATTGGAGGCAAAAAAAATTCCAAAAAAGACTAATGAAACATATATAGGGACAGTAGCTGAAATAAGCCCCCAAAATTATCTTGCCCAGAAGTGACAATTAATGTACTGGACAGGATCAGAGGTAGCAGAATGATGGAAAGTGAAGAGCCGTAGAGGTGTGCCTGATGAGCCTGGGTCTACCACAGTTTAGAATTTGGTACATTTGTGTTCCAGCTAAAAATGGCAAGATGAAAACAGAGGTAGACAGTTAATCTAGCAGCTACATATTGGGATAAGGAAGGATGAAGAGTATATCTTAGAAGGCTGCTATCACACATGAGGGTATGACAGCATGAACCAGAGCAAACGCTACAGAATGGGAGGGGAAAAGGTAGACCAAGAGATGAGGAAGTCAAAGATGGATTGGATTTAACACCAAAGAAAGGAGAATCAATAAACAGGAGACCAGAATGACAGGAGAGAGGAATAAGAAAGTGGCATAGGGGGCTTCCCTGGTGGCGCAGTGGTTGAGAGTCCGCCTGCCGATGGAGGGGACGCGGGTTCGTGCCCCGGTTCGGGAAGATCCCACATGGCGTGGAGCAGCTGGGCCCGTGAGCCATGGCCACTTAGCCTGCGCGTCCACAGCCTGTGCTCCGCAACGGGAGAGGCCACAACAGTGAGAGGCCCGCGAACCCAAAAAAAAAAAAAAAAATTATATGAACTTTAAAGCATAAGGTAGTAAACCATTAATAAGCAATTATTATGACAACCAATTACAGTTATATTAAATATGCTCCTGGAAGTTGAAGGAAGAAGCTTTCTGTAGAAATGTGAAAAACAGAAACCTCTTTCTGTAAAACAATAAAATTATTTACAACCCATTTTAACAATGAACAAAAGCATACCTTTAATGTTCCATCAGCTGAACAACTAGCCAAAAGCTTATCATCTGGTGAAAATCTGCAGTGATTGACTGAATTTGTATGGCCAAACATGGTATTTCGACATTCTTTTTGATTCAGAGCCCAGAGCTATTTGAGAAAGATAAAAAGGTAACTGAAAAACTAGCATTGAATGGGGAAAAGTTAGAAATCAAGTGAAGTTCTTCCTTCCCTCCCAATTAAGCTTTTTCAGTTACAGGAAGCCATTCCATTCACAGTTTGACAAAGGTGTCAAACACAAAGGTGAACTTGTGATTAACAAGTAATGGGGCAGTCCTTAGATCAGCACCTAAATCTACTAAGGGACTTGAAGGTTTATCCAGACTTCAGTCTGAGCACTAAACTAGCTAAACAATTACTGTTTATTTTAACAAAGTAGTTTGAAATCATTATTATTTTACTCAGCTGTATAACAAGTAATATGTAAAATAAACTGCCCAATTTTTTTAGATGCTGTTATCCAACTCTAAAAATAGTCATTTCTAAGATTTCCCTATGCAAACATAGAGTCTACTAAAATCTATTAACGCTCTTAAAAAATGATTCAAAATGCAAAGATAGATATAAATACATTTGACGGGAAACATAAGGGATGTTAAACAGGGATGTTAAAGCAAGTTAAACAACCCTTCCTGGAAACAATCAACCAAATCCAGAAGGTGGGACATTCCACAGGATAAATGACTCAATTTTTCTAACAAATCAATGGCATAAAAAAAAGGGGAACATTTAAAGAATAAAAGATTTAAGAGACATATCAACCAAATGCCACTTGAAGTTTGGATTCTGACTCCAATAAATATATGGTAGAAAGATATGCTTTGAGACTAATAAGGAAAAAAGAACATGGATGAGGTATATTACAAAATTACTGTTTATTATGTTAGGTATGGTAATGGCATGGTATTTATGTTTTAGACCTCAGAGATTCATGCTTAAGTATTCTGGGTGAAATGATATGTCACCTGGGATTTGCTATAAAATGCTCTAATCCAAAAAAATGGGAGGTGGAGGGGGAATAAAATACAACTGGCAAATGTTGACAATTGTTGGAGCTAGACGATGGACACCACGAGAGTTACTATTCTCTCTCCTTTGGGGTATGTTTGAAAAGTATAAAAAATGTAAATAAAATGGGCAAGGGTGATTTATGCAAATTAGATTAAACACAGAAGAAGAAATCATTTACCTCCCAAAATTAATCTTAATAAAAATCCTTTGGAAATGATCAGTAAGTGAGTTAAGTCCTGTTCTTTATGTCCAACTCCATCCCTAGCTTCTTTTATCCCAGTCCCAGATAAACCCAATTCTGCAGATAATGCAAATTACATGGGAGCAGCATCAAATTTACATCTTTTCATTGGCTTCTCTCAGTTCAAAAAGCACAAGAAGGGCTTCCCTGGAGGTGCAGTGGTTAAGAATCCGCCTGCCAATGCAGGGGACACGGGTCCGAGCCCTGGTCCAGGAAGATCCCACATGCCACACAGCAACTAAGCCTGTGTGCCACAACTACTGAGCCTGGGCTCTAGAGCCCGCAAGCCACAACTACCGAGCCCATGCACTGCAACTACTGAAGCCCATGCGCCTAGAGCCCGTGCTCCGCAAGGAGAGAAGCCACCGCAATGAAAAGCCCACACATGCACCAAAGAGCAGCCCCCGCCCTCTGCAACTAGATAAAGCCCGTGCACAGCAACAAAGACCCAACGCAGTCAAAATTTAAAAAAAAAAAAAAAACACAAGAAGTGGGACTTCCCTGGTGGCGCAGTGGTTAAGAATCCATCTGTCAATGTGGGGGACACGGGTTCAAGCCCTGGTCCTGGAAGATCCCACATGCCGTGAAGCAAATAAGCCTGTACACCACAACTACTGAGCCTGCACTCTAGAGCCCACGAGCCACAAATACTGAAGCCCACGCACCCTAGAGCCTGTGCTCTGCAACAAGAGAAGCCACTGCAATGAGAAGCCCGCGCACCTCAATGAAGAGTAGCCCCTGCTCGCCGCAACTAGAGAAAGCCCACGCACAGCAACAAAGACCCAACGCAGCCAAAGAAATAAATAATTTTTTTTAAAAAAAGAACTTAAAGTTTATAAAAATAAGAGAATAGAACCCTTGCATAGGACATAGGATCCAGGACTTGAAAGAATACAATAAAATCAGATTTTTTTTTAAAAAAAAAAGGCACAAGAAGTAAGTCCTAATAGCCCTCATGGAAATGCAAGTGTGGAATGACCGGTCTTAAAGTAAAACGTGTCCTTATTCAAAACTGTTGACCAGGTTTCCCTGGTGGTACAGTGGTTAAGAATCCGCCTGCCAATGCAGGGGACATGGGTTCAAGCCCTGGTCCGGGAAGATCCCACATGCCGCGAAGCAACTAAGCCTGTGCGCCACAACTACTGAGCTTGCACTCTAGAGCCCACGAGCCACAACTACTGAGCCTGCATGCCACAAGCCACCACAATGAGAAGCCCACACACTGCAACGAAGAGTAGCCCCCGCATGCAGCAACGAAAACCCAACACAGCCAAAAATAAATAAATAAATAAATTTATCTTAAAAAAATTATCGAACATATGTGGAACAAATATCTATTTCTCGTTTTAGTTTGGTTTAAAATTTTTTCTTTTCCTATCAGTACATTTTTTCCCTCCTCTTTCTGATAACAGACCCTCTCTTTCGAATCTTGAATCAATAATTCAAGTGGAGCTGACCTCACTCCCACTCCCATCTGAGCTCGTCCCATTTCTACATGGCTAAACCTGTGACCCCTGGCCAATCGAAGGATTTCATCCTACTCACCGCTAGGGTTATTCTGAAATGCGCATGTAACCCAAACCATGTCAACTAGAGTTTTCTCTATGGGAAAACTATGGGACCTGGGAAAGAGCGAGTTTCCCTTCCTCTGTGATTATGAGCTGTAATATCCATGTAAGCCTGGAGCTAAGGATAGCCAAGTCTGCTGCACAGAAAGACTATGCCTGAATCAACAAAAAGGGAAACAGAGTCTAGAGATGGAGTGGGGGTTAGAGCCTGAGAACGTATTTAAGGCATCTGGAATCAGCTATGCCTGAAGCCACACTCCTTCTAGACTTTTCAGTTACAAGAGCCAATAATATATGTTGTCGTTGTTGCTTAAGCTAATATGAAAGTTTCTACCCCTGCAACCAAAGGATCCCTGATTAATACAATATATGAAAAAAAAGGAGATGTTGTGATGTATCTATCAAATTTATCTACATAATTCTCCACACTTACTTTGAGGAAGCAGTCATTTGAACCAGTGGCTAAGAGAAGGTGATTACTATTGTTGGTGAAGTGGCAGCAATTGACTTGCTCTGAGTGCTCATCATAGGTATTTACTAGTTCCCCAGACATAGAATTCCAAATCTAAAGAGAATAGAGAAAATAAAATTTACAAGTACCCCTTATTTTCAAAGAGAAAACAGAGAGGAGGCAAAGCAAATGTGAGCTGTTTTGCAGATTTTCCCAGACATGATACTAATGTATACCTCCCCCTTCCCTAAATTAGGTCAGCATTTTGCCAGAATGTTTTTTTAAATTACCTGCAAGTCTACCTGCAAGTAATGTAAAACATTACATTTTTCAAGGGCAAGATTTCACATGTTCATATGAATTGACAGCAGGCAGAAAAGTGCTATAAAAGGGATGGAATAATGGACTTCAGATCAGAAAAATTAATCAGAGCCAATCTAAGACCTGGCTCTACCACTTATAAGTTGTGTGTGCATAGTCAAGTCCTTAATTTACCTGCATTTCAGTTCCCCCCTCTGTAAAATGGGGATACTTGTACCCATCTTACACAATGCATGGTGTCAAATGACAAAGAATTTGATTAGTGTTCTGCTGACTTCAAGGTACTAATAAATAAGTAAAGGCAAATGGCTCAGTGAAAAAAAATAAAGGCTTTAGATTCTGAGGGAAACCTAGCTTTCAACCCTGGTGCCATCAGGCATTAGTTAATATGAGCCTGGGCAAATGACTTCATCTCTGAACCTGTTTCCTCATCTCTAAAATGGGATCAACACTTACTTTTCAATTGTGAGAAATTGATAATGTAATATAAGAAAGTGTGTAGTATAAAGCCTCATGCAGTGTTCTCAGTAAAAAGTAATCATTTTCCTAGTTACTATGTAAGTAGTCTGTTTCATCAAACAAACAAAAGAAATAAATTACCTAATGAATTTTCACTGGGCTTTGGACTTTTAGAGATACTAATGTCCCTCCCATAGCATTTTCTTTTATCTTATCAAAGCACTCTCCAGAGATCCAAAGAGTTTATTTTAAAGTTCTGTAATAAGTATTTCTGCCTCTTGCTTTAAATTTCTTACAAATAGAAACTTGAGCCACATAGCTCTGACTCTGGAACACCACAGAATGGCCAACTCCAAGTCTGCCTCAGAATAGAGGTTATAGAGTGAATTAACTGGTTGGTTGTAAAGCCACATAGAGAGTCCAATCTATCAAGAAGATTTTTCCAAAGTCTCAATTTAGTCTGGACACTCCGGGGTCCTCTTCAAGTAGATGCAAACTCCACAAAAACTCTCAAGCCAACTTTCTTGCTCCCAAGTCCACTAAGGCCCACCGTGCCACCTAAACAGATTCAGCATTCCACACCCCTTTTGAAAAAAGCCCACAATGAGGTCTCCCCTCCATTTATCAAATAAAATATTCCCCTAGACTTCACTTTCTCTTAAATTCCATAAAAATACTCTGGCTAAAAGCCAAATTTAGGGACAAGAAACAAAAAAAAGAATAATTAACAAAGATAAAAATTACCCTGTGGGTTTTCTTTTCTCTGTTTACTTTGTAGACTAGTAACCTGATTGTTAGTATGTTTATTCATCTAGTTTTGCATTGAATGTAAGCCAGCTCATAAAGGTAAAAAAAAATCTGGGTTGCATTTCACAAATTATATATTTTACAACAGGAATCGATCTCAGACAATAATTTTGTGCAGCAACACTTCCGACCACAGTACACTTAGAGATTTCAACTGATATTTAACCCACAGACCTGTCAATAAGTGTCAGGCAAATTCATTAATCTGAAATTGTGTTTCCCAGCTGCCTGATAAATATAAACATCAGCTGTGTTTCCTAGGCTAATCAACCTAGGCATTTTTGCTTGTGCTTAAAACTAAAAAGTTTTAGACAGATTTACAATGGATAAAACTGGTTTGCCTCAAGTTAGTAGACCAATAGGCAAGAGTCCTTTAACTCTACTTACTCTAGCCCCTCTATTACAGAAAAAGAAAATAAATTCTGTGGTGATTACAACTCAAGAGGAAAATATTTCCCTACCTTCACTTTTTTATCCACTGAGCAGCTTGCTATATATCTGTCATCTGCAGAGAATGCACAGCAAAGCACTTCATCCTCATGAGCCTTGATTTCTAGAAGTTTCTCTCCTGTTTCAGCTTTGAAAACCTATATAAGCAACAATAAAATCTTTTTACTATACCTATTTAACCATGGGCCATCATTCAATAAAAATATTTCTTTAAAAGATCTTTATCACTGTTATTTTGCAACAGAAATGAACATTGGCAATATCACTGCAAAAATGAGAATTTCTGTCAGAATTCGTATGCCTTAACATAAAAAGAAAATCATCCTGCCCCTCCCAAAAAAAAAGAAAAAAGGAACTTCCCTGGTGGGCCAGTGGTTAAGACTCCACGCTCCCACTGCAGGGGGTCCGGGATCGATCCCTGGTCAGAGAAGTAAGATCCTGCCTGCCGAATAGTGCAGCAATCAATCAATAGAGCTGACAGTAGCTTCAGTTCTTGAGAACAGTTTGGCAAATTCTTAACAATCAGTAGAAAACACTTCATTCAATATGCTTTCTGCACTCAAAAGCCAAAATTAATAAAAGTAGTAATAAAGTACACACATAGAAATAAGGCTTACAATCATAATCTTGCAATCTTAAATTTAAATGTTTTAACTAGTTTTTGTTTCCTTCAAAATCAAAAGGTTGAGTACCAATTTAAAGAAAAGCACTCATTCATGTTTTCTGAAAACAAATGAGAAATTAAAATTCCTTCAAGCGCCTAAGGAAATAATCTAGTCCAATTCCTATTTACAGTCAGAAATCTATGCCCAAGCCTATGATAAAATAGGTATTTTACACAGTCACTGTTTTTTGGGGGGTTTTTTTTTGCGGTACGCGGGCCTCTCACTGTTGTGGCCCCTCCCGTTGCGGAGCAACAGGCTCCGGACGCGCAGGCTCAGCAGCCATGGCTCACGGGCGCAGCTGCTCTGTGGCATGTGGGATCTTTCCGGACCGGGGCACGAACCTGTGTCCCCTGCATCGGCAGGCGGACTCTCAACCACTGCGTCACCAGGGAAGCCCCACAGTCACTGTTTTTTAATCAGAGTCCTATTCACTGTGCTATGAAGTCCTTATGTCTTTTAACAGTTATCATTTCCTCATTACCCTTAGCTGTCACATGGATGACAAGAACTGACTGCTAGGGTAAAAGGCACTTCTATGTCACTTGGCAAGTTTAGAATTATGAAAATACACCACCATATCTTTTAAATCTATAGAGAAAGCTTTCATAAAATGTTCAAGAGATCTGAACATTTCTCTATTCTTAATGTGCAATTTTCTTGAATTTTAGAATTCTAAAATAAATTCTAAACGCACAGTATTTAGAAATAAAATATATTCTAATATGCACAGTATTAGGTGCATGACTCTTTGAATTTTTCTCAAGAGATAGGTTTACCTGCAAGTTTTTATCAGCTCCACAAGAAGCTATCCTTTGACCATCCTCAGAAAAGCAAGCATGGTACACAGCATCTGTATGAGGGCGGACGACCAAGCGGGAGAGATTCTTGATGTTTTCTTTGTTTCTACATATAAGGGAAAAAATGAACAGAAACCCAATAAACAAGAGTAAAAGTAATTATTTTCTTTCAGTAATAAACTGTCTTTTAACATAATTATGTTCCAAAAGACACAAAACTCTTAAAATTAAATTACCAATATGTAAATGACAGCACACATCACCTGAGGAAAAAAGCATAATATAACAAAAGCAGCATTTTAAGATAAATGCTACGCTATATCAAGCAACCTGTCATGTACTACAAATATCACTGAGTTGGAAGAAATCTAGTTAATCAAATACATGTCAGTTTTTATTTTCCTCTAATACATTAATAACAACATGTGCAGAGAAAACATTATAAGAGGATAACCTCAAAAAAATCTCCATCTTGGGCTTCCCTGGTGGCACAGTGGTTGAGAGTCCGCCTGCCGATGCAGGGTTCGTGCCCTGGTCCGGGAAGATCCCACATGCCGCGGAGCGGCTGGGCCCGTGAGCCATGGCCGCTGAGCCTGTGCGTCCGGAGCCTGTGCTCCGCAACGGGAGAGGCCACAACAGTGAGGGGTCCGCGTACCGCAAAAAAAAAAAGAAAACTCCATCTTTTTCAAAAGGAAAGAGCTATAGCAAAATGAAGCTCATTACCTAACTAAAGTATGACACTACACCCACCATTATGATGTGCACTTTAAAACCATTCTTCTCTAACTACAATTATTCAGATATAGAGAAAAAAAGTAATGTCATTTTCTTTGTATCTTAATCTACTAAATACTAAGTATTGCACTAGTAAAGATATTATTTCACAAAGGCAAAAGGGTAAAGGAATGTGATGTTTACTTAAAATGGGGAAAGTATTAGAACAGTGTCAGAATTCCACATATATACACCCCAGTCACTGTGAGTAAATATGTTAAGTGGTATCATGCTTATCTTAAGAGGAAAAGGTTAGGCGTCAGATAAACCTAAAGGGCAACCCTGCTTCTACTACTTATTAGGTGTGTAAACTTATGCAAATTACTTAACCTAGTAAGTTTCCTTTTCCTCATATGTAAAATGTGAGTAATGATACCTGCTCTGAACAGGTATCACACACAAAACAGACCAAATGAAAAAAGGGAACACAAAGGTAAATCAGACTTAAACCTGGCCTAGAAAGTATTAAACTTCACTAGAAGTGATAAAACAAACAACTATAAAAACTAGAGTGATGAGAATCTGGAGGATAAACAGGTAAGCTACTGGCAAAGTTTAGAGAATCAGATTAAGAAAGTACATCCCCCGATCTATCTACTCAATTCCTCAAAGCTCGGAAAGTGACCTGTCACAATGATGGACATGTGGCCAAAAATTATTAGATAAATAACAAACGAATGCATGAATGATTACTCTGAAAGATGAAACTCAAATTACGTTTATACCAACCTAAACTTTCTACAGAAGAAAAAAAAAGCTTTCTAGTACTGAAAAGTAAAGCATTCTTTGAATATGACCTGGTCAAACCCAGTTAAAAAGATACAGCTATTAATAATGACTAACCATCCTATGAGAACATCACAGGTTGAAATGCAGTTGATGAAGTGGAAAAAAAAAAAAAAAACAGCAAGAAAAAGTAAAAATAACAAACTCAACATTCAAAAGAGAACAAGAACTAAACCAATGCCCATCTGATTATCAGACCAAGTATCACAATTCTATTTTAGTCACCAACTAAAACATGAATTCAGTTGATCTTCTACAAATTTCTCTTGATTATCAACTACATGTACCAGGCAAAATGTTAAATGCTATTTATCCTTTTATTTAAATAAACTTATTTATTTTTTATCTATTTTTATTTTATTTTTGGCTGCATTGGGTCTTCGTTGCTGCGTGCAGGCTTTCTCTAGTTGCAGCGAGCGGGGGCTACTCTTCATTGTGGTGCGCAGGCTTCTCATGGCGGTGGCTTCTCTTGTTGCAGCGCACAGGCTCTAGATGCACGGGCTTCAGTAGTTGTGGCATGTGGGCTTCAGCAGTTGTGGCTCACGGACTCTAGAGCACAGGCTCAGTGCTGTGGCGCACGGGCTTAGTCGCTCCACAGCATGTGGGATCTTCCCAGACCAGGGCTAGAACCTGTGTCCCCTGCATTGGCAGGTAGATTCTTAACCACTGCACCAAGGAAGCCCTATCCTTTTCTTTTTTAATCTCTTTTTTTTTTTTGGCCACACAACGTGGCTTGAAGGATCTTAGTTCCCCAACCAGGGATAGAACCCAGGCCCTCTGCAGTGAAAGCACAGAATCCTAACCACTGGACCACCAGGGAATTCCCTAAATGCTATTTATTCTTAAAAACAACAACTAACATTCATTGAGCACTTTCTATGATCTAGGTACTGTTCTAAGCCAACCTATGTAGGTGTGTACGTTTGTGTATACACACACACTCATTTAATCCTCACAACAATGCTATGAATAGTACCACTAGGCAAGAGAAGTTGGATAACTTTCTCCTAATGATACACAACTAAAAAATAGCAGAGCTGGAATTCAAGCCCAGGCAGTCTAGAGCCAGAGTCTGTGATTTTAACCTCCAAACGTTCTATATTACAGAATGGATAGATAATTATGGAAAAAAACAAGTAAACAGAAAACCACCGTAAAATGACACAATGCTATGATATTGAGTAAACAAGTATTCTAGAATACAGACAGATCTCAATGAATTAGGTGGCTGCTTCCAGGGAGAGTGAAACCTCTTCCCAAGAAAATGTTAAAGAATGGTGAACTCTGGGAAGTGAGAAGGTAGGGGAACATGAAGAGTCTCTGACTTTTCATTTTACATCCCTCTAACACTGATTTAAAAAAAAAAAAAATCAGGAACATGGATTGCTTTAAAACAAAAATAAAATCAATGAAAAATTACAATTTAATTTTTTGAGGAATTCCCTGGTGGTCCAGTGTTTAGGACTTGGCACTTTCACTGCCATGGGCCCGGGTTCAATGCTTGGTCAGGGAACTAAGATCCCACAGGTTGCACGGTGCAGCCAAAAAGTAAAATAAAATAAAATTTAAACTTTTTTTAATTTAATTTTTAATTTAAAAAAAATTTTTTTAACTCTCTCCTTTACGGAAACTTACCAGAATCCCTCATCCATCCAAGCTAAATCACCCATTTTACCTCTATTTTATACATTACTTCTGTTGCATTTATCACATTATAATTATCTGTTTAAACTTCTTTCTTCACTACTAGATTGTAAGCTCCTTGGGGAGAGCCTTAGCACCTAGTAATAGTGCTTTAGCACAGTAGAGAAACTCAAATATTTGTTGAACTCAACTGAATTAGGGAAACCACCTATGGCAACCTGAATTATTTGGAAAGAAGGTCCAGGGCTATATAGATCACAGACAATATCAACCAGGAGGTCAATTTAGATATAAATTATACATGTGAAAAGATGACCATTCATACTTATTATCAAAAGGAGCACGAAAATAAAGCCAGACCCACAGTTTAAATCACATTCAGCAAGCCACATGAGCTCAGTCAAATCTCAACCTATCTGTGCCTCAATTTTCTCATTTGTAAAGTAGGGCAAATAATATTTACGCTATAAGCATTGTTTTGAAGATAAAATGAACAATGTACGTGAGCATATAGTATATAATAGGCATTAAAAAGATAGTAGTTTACCCTTTCCTTTTACAAATTCATAAGATTAAGATAAGAACACAACTGAATGGCCTCTTAGGAGCTAGAAGAATCAGGATTCAGTGGAAGTTTAATATGGGCTATATGCAAGGCAAAGTGCTCATCACTTTATATCCAATATCTGATTTAAATCTTCACAAAAACAGCGCTTACCTCAAAGGATTGTTATCTCTATTTCACGTATGAGAAAGAAGAGTAACCTGCTACTTGTTCAAAATCACAAAACTCTTAGGTTTTAGAACTAAGTCTCAAACCTAGGTTTGTAGCTTCAAAAACAATGCTCTTTGCTACTATACTGTATTACAATAAGTGAAGCATTTATATTAATATTTAGGATGACTTGTCAAAAGTCATCTTATAGGCAAGCATCTATTTTTATGGACTCTGAAAATATGTATTTCTCCTATGGTTACTTCTCTAGAACTTTTCAATAAGTAAGAATGCTTATTAAAAGTTTGAGCCCTATCCAAAGTAGTTAAGTCTTCCCGCAGTGAACTTATTCACTACCTGAAAAATAATGACACAGTTAGTGCTGTTCCCTTTGGTTTCTCTCCTAACCTACTTACATCCATTCCATGTAAAGCATTCCGTTATCGACCTCCTGCTTGGCCTTCAGCTTAGCTTGCTGATAAACTTCTGAAGTTTCCAGTTCACAGAGGCCCAGTTGTACAATATTAGGAAATGGCTGTCGTCCAAGAAGATGTCCATTTAAAGACAAAAACTCCTGGAAATTCTCACAGACTGTACCATCCTATGAACAAAATGAAATCTCTTAGAAATGTAACCAGAGCCCAGATCTGACATTTTTTTGTTTCTGTGATTTTGTCACTTTAAAGGCTTAAATATTCTCTATACGAGCTAAAATTAAATAGCCAACCATTAATAACAAATACAAAGTGATCCTCTTCGGACTTTTAAACATAGGGTAAAAAAAAAAAAATCTCATTATCTAAGTGCTACCTTCTTAACACATTCTCTTCCCTAAGAAAAACACTGAACACTTTACTTCCCCAGCTTTCAAACCTCAATCCTTTCCACAGCAGGAGAGGAAGCAAAATAATTAGAATAATCAAAGATTAAGTAAGGAAATTATCACTCTTCACCTCTGCTATTTTGTTCATCCCCACTATTAAACCTAGAATTAAATGTCAAAATGAGATGTCCTTTAAGGACTTGTTTTTCATAATAAAATATACCTTTTCATCCAACATATGCCTGTATTCCACAAATTCATGAATCAGATGAGCAGGGCCTACGAGCTCCGTTTTTGCTTTAATCCAATCCAGGGAAAACATTAAAGCACACAGTTCCTTAAAAAAAAAAAAAAAAAAGATCAGGAGCACCGTTAAAGAGATCAAAGAATTTTAAATCTACCATCATTATCCTAACATTACTGAGAGAAACTTAGCAGATGCCTAGAATTTAAGGACAAAAAGGAACGTATCATTAACAGTTCCAAAGAAACAAAAAATGGACCTCACACCTTAATTCAAAATAAATTTCAGATGGATTTTTCAGACTTAAATATAAAATAGAAACTTCAAAAAATACTAAAAGAGGGCTGCCCTGGTGGCGCAATGGTTAAGAATCCACCTGCCAATGCAGGGGACACAGGTCCGAGCCCTGGTCCGGGAAGATCCAACATGCCGCAGAACAACTAAGCCCATGCGCCACAACTACTGAGCCTGCGCTCTAGAGCCCACGAGCCACAACTACTGAAGCCCACGCGCCTAGAGCCTGTGCTCCCAACAAGAGAAGCCACCGCAATGCGAAGCCCACGCACCACAATGAAGAGTAGCCCCCGCTCGCCGCACCTAGAGAAAGCCCTCATGCAGCAGGGAAGACCCAAAAACAAACAACCAAAAATAAAATAAATAAATTTAATTTAATTTTTTAAAATATACTAGAAGATACAGATATTTACTATTTTTGTAACCCTGGGGTTAAGGAAATTTTTATAAACACGACCCCAAAGCAAAATACTGAAAAGAAAAATAGTGGTGCATTTAACTACATAAAAACTCAAATGTTCAATATAGTCAAAAAAAAAATATATATATATATATAAATAAAATTTAAGACAAAAAATAAACCAGGAAAAAAATTTATTTACAAATGTATGACAGATGAAGGCTTAATATTTTTATTAAAAATTCTAATAAAAGAGTAAGAAACAGATAAACACTCCAATAGAAAAACAGGTAAAGGCAATCACTGGATGAGAGCCAATTCACAAAATTAAAAGCACAAATAGCCAAAAATCTCACCAGTAATCAAAGAGAAACAACGAAGATTTACTATATTTTAACATCAGATTTCTAAAGACTAAAAGGAATGATAAAAATGTTAGCTAGAATCACAGGAAATGAACACCCTCATACACTGCTGGTAGTGATGTAAATCAGAGCGCCCTTCTAGAGGACAGTTTAGCAATCTGTATTAAAATTCGAACTGTACACATCATTGACCCAGAATTACACTTATGTTCCCTAAAAAAATAAGTCAGACAATTGTGCTTAAGCAATCTGACCATCCACCAACCAACTGACCAATCATAATGTACCTATACAATTAAATAGTATGCAGCTTTAAAAATTACGTCAATCTATTATATATAAACTGACATAGAAAGATAACCCTGAACTACAATTAAGTAGGAAAAACAAGATATAAGACTATATTTCTGTCATGATCCCATTCTGGTTTAAAGAACAGGTGTGTGTATCTGAGCAGCAAAATGATTTGGAAAGCTACACATAAAAGCATTAGCGGGCTTCCCTGGTGGCACAGTGGTTGAGAGTCCGCCTGCCGATGCAGGGGACACGGGTTTGTGCCCCGGTCCAGGAAGATCCCATATGCCGCAGAGCGGCTGGGCCCGTGAGCTATGACTGCTGAGCCTGCGCGTCCGGAGCCTGTGCTCCGCAACAGGAGAGGCCACAACAGTGAGAGGCCCGCGTACCACAAAAAAAAAAAAAAAAAAGCATTAGCAATGGTTGTGATCTTCATTTTCTTCACTTAGTTTTTTCCTCAGTTTTTCCAATGAAAGTAAACTATTATCTTTAAAAATCAGGGAAAAAAGTTTAAAAAAAATGAAAGGAACTGAATCCTGTCACACTACCATACATATCAAAAGTTTTTAAAAGATGCATTGACCCAATAATTCCACTTCAAGAAATTTCCAAAGGAAATAATACAGGTGTGAAGACAAGAATTTCATTACAGCAACATAAGAGTAAAAAAAAGAAAAGAAAACAACCTAAGTGTTCAACAATTGAAGTTCAGCTAAGTAAATCAGAGCACAGATATTTATTGGAATACTGTCATTCCAATGTAGATTATTAAACGTAAACTGTATGTAACCAAGAGATTAAAGTACCTAAGATTGAAAAATTATTCAAAGTATATATGGGTTTTTTTAACATCTTTATTGGAGTATAATTGCTTTACAATGGTGTATTTCTGCTTTATATCAAAGTGAATCAGCTACACATATGCATATATCCCCATCTCTTCCCACTTGCGTCTCCCTCCCTCCCACCCTCCCTATCCCACCCCTCTAAGTGGTCACAAAGCACAGAGCTGATTTCCCTGTGCTATGCGGCTGCTTCCCACTAGCTATCTATTTTACATTTGGTAGTGTATATATGTCCATGCCACTCTCTCACTTTGTCCCAGCTTATCCTTCCCCCTCCCCGTGTCAAGTCCATCCTCTAGTAGGTCTGCATCTTTATTCCCATCTTGCCCCTAGGCTCTTCATGACCATTTTTTTTTTTTTAGATTCCATATATATGTGTTAGTATATGGTATTTGTTTTTCTCTTTCTGACTTACTTCACTCTGTATGACAGACTCTAGGTCCATCCACCTCACTACAAATAACTCAATTTGGTTTCTTTTTATGGCTGAGTAATATTCCACTGTATATATGTGCCACATCTTCTTTATCCATTCATCTGTCGATGGACACTTAGGTTGCTTCCATGTCCTGGCTATTGTAAATAGAACTGCAATGAACGTTGTGGTAGATGACTCTTTTTGAATTATGGTTTTCTCAGGGTATATGCCCAGTAGTGGGATTGCTGGGTCGTATGGTAGTTCTATTTTTAGTTTTTTAAGGAACCTCCATACTGTTCTCCATAGTGGCTGTATCAATTTACATTCCCACCAGCAGTGCAAGAGGGCTCCCTTTTCTCAAAGTATATACGGTTTTCTAAAATGTTAACATTGTGAGTAGTTAATTGGTAGTCATAACTTCAAATATCATCTATGTGCTGAAGATTCCCAAATTTTATCTTTAGTCCACAGTTTTCCCCAGAAATCCAGATTCATATATCCAACTGTATGCTAAATATATCCAGTCAGATGTCTTAATGTGTACACCAGACTTAATATATTCCAAATGAGTTCCTAACCTTCCCTTTACCCCTGGTATAATACCTGTTTGACCCACAGCTATCCCAAACTCAGTTCATGGCAACTCCAATCTTTGAACTGCACAAGCTTGGAGTCATCTTTGACTCTTCTCTTTTTCTTACAATGTACATCAAATCCATCAGCAAATCATGATGACTGAAAGCCAAATCATCATTTCCTTTCTCCTTGCACACTTTTTTCTTCTTCTGAGCACTTAGTACCCCACTAACATATGATAAATTTATTTGTCCCGTGTCAATCTCCCCCCAGAATGTAAGCTCAATGAGAGCAGGGACTTTGTGCCTGTGGTATATCCTTCATAATGAAGACCACCACCAGTACACAACAGGCACTCCATAAATATTTGCTGAATGAATGAATATACTTTCCCACTCTCCATTTCCTCTCAGAACTTAAAAACAAATCCATATTGTCCACAAAGGATAGCTACTGGTATGAAGAGACTGAATTTTTAGGTGGTTCATTTACTGCAGTTACTAAGGTACCTGCAGGTAAAAACAGTAACAAAAACAAAATTACTTACACAGGTTATAACCCTATTTTTACTAATAAAAGAAAATTCTAAACATAGGACAAAATAAAAGAGATAAAAGAAAATAGTTTTTTAAATGAGTAATCTTGGGCTTCCCTGGTGGTGCAGTGGTTGAGAGTCCGCCTGCC
>NW_006794332.1:1670953-1688909 GCF_000442215.2 Lipotes vexillifer | reverse complement strand
TATGCCCAGTAGTGGGATTGCTGGGTCGTATGGTAGTTCTATTTTTAGTTTTTTAAGGAACCTCCATACTGTTCTCCATAGTGGCTGTATCAATTTACATTCCCACCAGCAGTGCAAGAGGGCTCCCTTTTCTCAAAGTATATACGGTTTTCTAAAATGTTAACATTGTGAGTAGTTAATTGGTAGTCATAACTTCAAATATCATCTATGTGCTGAAGATTCCCAAATTTTATCTTTAGTCCACAGTTTTCCCCAGAAATCCAGATTCATATATCCAACTGTATGCTAAATATATCCAGTCAGATGTCTTAATGTGTACACCAGACTTAATATATTCCAAATGAGTTCCTAACCTTCCCTTTACCCCTGGTATAATACCTGTTTGACCCACAGCTATCCCAAACTCAGTTCATGGCAACTCCAATCTTTGAACTGCACAAGCTTGGAGTCATCTTTGACTCTTCTCTTTTTCTTACAATGTACATCAAATCCATCAGCAAATCATGATGACTGAAAGCCAAATCATCATTTCCTTTCTCCTTGCACACTTTTTTCTTCTTCTGAGCACTTAGTACCCCACTAACATATGATAAATTTATTTGTCCCGTGTCAATCTCCCCCCAGAATGTAAGCTCAATGAGAGCAGGGACTTTGTGCCTGTGGTATATCCTTCATAATGAAGACCACCACCAGTACACAACAGGCACTCCATAAATATTTGCTGAATGAATGAATATACTTTCCCACTCTCCATTTCCTCTCAGAACTTAAAAACAAATCCATATTGTCCACAAAGGATAGCTACTGGTATGAAGAGACTGAATTTTTAGGTGGTTCATTTACTGCAGTTACTAAGGTACCTGCAGGTAAAAACAGTAACAAAAACAAAATTACTTACACAGGTTATAACCCTATTTTTACTAATAAAAGAAAATTCTAAACATAGGACAAAATAAAAGAGATAAAAGAAAATAGTTTTTTAAATGAGTAATCTTGGGCTTCCCTGGTGGTGCAGTGGTTGAGAGTCCGCCTGCCGATGCAGGGGACATGGTTCGTGCCCCGGTCCGGGAAGATCCCACATGCCGCGGAGCCATGGCCACTGAGCCTGCGCGTCCGGAGCCTGTGCTCCACAACGGGAGAGGCCACAACAGTGGGAGGCCCGCGTACCGCAAAAAATAAATAAATAAATAAATAAATAAATGAGTAATCTTACTTTGTGCATTTTAGCACTAGCCATGTGATAGGCCAGAAAATTGTACCAATACATGCAGTCCTCCTGATCTGGTGAAAGACAGTGTAGCTGGAGATGTCTCTGGAACTGAGTGATTAGTTTCTTGTGTAGATCCTGAAAACCAAATGAAACATTTCAGAGGACAGAAACAATTTCATAACCTAAGAATCACAGAAACTCCAGCTTCCAAAGCTATTTAAGAATGTACAGAGAATCTCCCCACAAGATACTTATTAACTACAAAAGAAAAAAACAGTAACTTTACAGTGGAGAAACTTTAACCAAGTAATAAATGTTAATATCACTGATTAGACGTGTCAACACCCTGATACGATGCACTGAGAAGGACACAACAGCACTTCTGTGGTGTTATTGCCAAAAATATATAACCTCACTCTAGTCAAGAGAAAACATCAGACAAACCCAAACTAAGGGACACTGTACAAAATAATTAGTGAGTACTCTTCAAAAGTGATCATGAAAGAATGAAAATCAAGGAATTTTCCTAGATTTGAGGAAACTAAGGAAACATGACATTATCCAATATAGAATACAGAATTGGATCTGAACCACAAAAAAGGACATTAGTGGGAAAGCTGGCAAAATTCAAATAAAGTCTGTGTATTAGTTAACAGTATTCTATCAATGTTAATTTTCTGGCTCTCATAACTGTATTATAGTTATGTAAGATGTTAACGTTGGGGGAAGCTAGATGAAACTATATGCATAGAAACTGTATTATTTTGCAACTTTTCTATAAGTCTAAAATCATTTCAAAATTAAAAGTTAAAAAAAAAAAAGAACGTACAGAGATGCAAGTACCTGAAGCTGGCTGTGATTCTTCTCTGTAAGGAAATCTACTTGAAGATCATGTAAATAATAAAGAAATGATTTTCCATTTCGATCACAGAACAAGAGAGACTTATTAACAAACTCCTGCAGTATGTCTTCAACTTCTTCAGTTTCCATATCCCAGAGGATACACAACACCTAGGAATCATTTTAAACATTTAATGTGTCACAATGTACAATGACCAGGATTGCACACAAGAGGTTAACAGACAAAAAATCATGTGTTAGGGCTTCCCTGGTGGCACAGTGGTTAAGAATCCACCTGCCAATGCAGGGGACACAGGTTCAAGCCCTGGTCCGGGAAGATCCCACAAGACCCAGAGCAACTAAGCCCGTGCGCCACAACTACTGAGCCTGCGCACCTAGAGCCCGTGCTCCACAACAAGAGAAGCCACCACAATGAGAAGCCTGCACACTGCAACAAATCGTAGCCCCCACTCACCGCAACTAGACAAAGCCTGCGCAAAGCAATGAAGACCCAACACAGCCAAAAATAAAAAAATAAAACAAATAAATTTTAATTGTATTAAAAAAATCATGTATTAAAGCCCTGAATAATATCTCCATTTCATAAGAAGCTCAAATACTCATCAAGATAGAAAAGAAAAAGAGTTCTAAAGAAGTCAAATGCTTCTCCAGGTTCACTAGAACCACTGAGAACTAGGTAACTCATCTGAGTTCAACACCAAAGCCCATGATGGAAACTAAGAACAGTGGGATCCCTACACCCGCCAGCCCACCACCCTCAGGTACACAGGTTTTATCCTCCCAATATCCTCTGTAACAATATCCTTAGGGCTAAAGCAAAGGTTATATGCCACAACACCCAATGATAAAGATTGTTGGTCCTTCTATTACCTTTGTAGGCACCTTAACATCTTTCTGAAGGATGGAAAGATCTGTGTAATAATCTTTGATGTCTTCTCTGAGCATTTCAACACTTATAGACATGGCTTCATCCAAAGCCTCATAATCATAAGATGAAGATTTCCTTATCTTCTTAAATTGCTTATTCTGAAGTTGCCTGAGGTAGTACTCCCAGCGGTTGGGAAAATCTCGTAAAAGTGCACCAATTAAAGACACTACAAGAGGTGAACCTAAAAAATAAAAAAAGTCACTGTGTTATTACAGTATCATTTCCAAATTACCACTAAGAATCAATTTATCCTCAAGAAAGAATTTCTGCTGCACGCTATCCAAAGCTTTAAAATATTTATAACTCTTGGATTCACTTCAGGTACTTATTCTAAAGAAGTCATCAGAAATAAGAAATATTTCATTTAAGGATATTCATTACAGCATTATTTAAAATAGTGAAAAATCTTAAACAATAACAGGGAGGGCTCCCCTGGTAGCGCAGTGGTTGAGAGTCCGCCTGCCAATGCAGGGGACATGGGTTTGTGCCCCAGTCCGGGAAGATCCCACATGCCGCAGAGCGGCTAGGCCTGTGAGCCATGGCCACTGAGCCTGTGCATCCGGAGCCTGTGCATCCAGAGCCTGTGCTCCGCAATGGGAGAGGCCACAACAGTGAGAGGCCCGTGTACCACAAAAAAAAAAAAACAATAACAGCGAAATGACTGAATAAAGTATATCACAATATTATGCCACTGGTAAATTTTCAAAAGATATTTAATAACATGAGAAAATGCTCAAGATTTGCTATTAAAAAGGATAAGATTGAAAATTATATATACCATTATGATCTCAATATTTTTTTCAAGGTTTTATATGTCCTAAAAGACTAGGAGAAATACTCTCATGATGCTAAAAATTATCAGATTATGGATAATTTCTATTTTTTCTTTTTAAGTGTTTCAAAATGCACATGCATCACCTTCATAATGAATACAAATCAAGTATTTTTTCCTAAGGTTGAGATACTTTTTAAAAGTCAATTAACTCAAAAACACGTTTGACGGAAGAAAGAAAAACAAGAAACTATTTCCAAGCATTAACAATGATGGAAAAAATAATCTTAAGGGCTGATAGATTTGACTATATAAAATTTTAAATTTCTGTGTGTCAAAAAAATACTACAAATGAAATTAAAAGGCAGACAAAACTAGAAGAAAAACAGTTGGAAAAAATATGGCAAAAGGTTAATAGCTTCCAGAGTTAGAGTGTCAAAAAATCAGTGAAAAATATTTATATCACAAAAGTGAGTCAAGGATAATTTCTTTTTTTTTTTAGTAAATTTATTTATTTATTTTTGGCTGCAATGGGTCTTCGTTGCTGCACACAGGCTTTTCTCTAGTTGCTTCGAGCAGGGGCTACTCTTCGTTGTGGTGCGCAGGCTTCTCATTGCGGTGGCTTCCCTTGTTGTGGAGCACAGGCTCTAGGGGCATGGGCTTCAATAGTTGTGGCACACTGTCTCAGTAGTTGTGGCTCGCAGGCTATACAGCGCAGACTCAGTAGTTGTGGCGCACGGGCTTAGTTGCTCCACAGCATGTGGAATCTTCCCACACCAGGGTTCGAACCCGTGTCCCCTGCATTGGCAGGTGGATTCTTAACTACTGCGCCACCAAGGAAGTCCAAGATAATTTCTTAAAATGCAATATTCAATAAACAAGTAAAAAGTTTAACTTCACTATTTAAAAATGCAAATTAAGAAGACAGCACCAGTTTTCACTTACCAAATTAGAACATTATTTTTATAAAATCCCAACCAGGGAATTCCCTGGCAGCCCAGTAGTTAGGACTCCATGCTTTCATTGTGGTGGCCCAAATTCAATCCCTGGTCGGGGAACTAAGATCCCAAAAGCCACACAGCACAGCCAAAAAATAAAAAATAAAAAAATAAAATCCCAACCAAAATAATTTTAAACTGTGACTCTCACTACATTTTTTATTCTTTGACAACAGAAGTCATGTCTTCATCTTACCCCTTTCATAACATATTGTGAGTGTTTGTTAAATATTATTTTAACTAAAGAATGAATACCAAAATACCACTATCCATGTAGGGTATCAGAGAAGAACCTAAAATACTAAATATTCTAGTAAAGTTTTTGGATGTTCATGTGTTAAACTGTTATGTTCATTAGCTTAACTTACAAAAGGGTAAATTAATATCTCTATAACCCCCTCATACACAAAATAAATAACTATACCTTTACATTCTTTTATAATACTGTGAGCTTGTTCTGGCAAATCTGCTTTCTTCATATTAACAAAAAGGGATAAAATTTCAAGTCCTTTTTCTTTTCCTAAACCACTCTCCACAGGGACTACATATTTAGGACCTGTGAAATCACAAGACACAGTAAGCAATTTGGTATGCCACATATTTAAATGTAACTGAATTATTATAAAAAGCAAATTAATAATCCTTACCCATTACTGAATCTGTAACACTCTTGTCTCTGGTTGTAAGAAGAATCTGACACTGATTGTCAAAAGCTTTTAACACCAAAGGATCCCAAACATCATCCAAAATCAACAGAGACCTTAATAAGAAAAAACTGTATTGAGTCACTAATGACATTTATTTTAAATTTCCTTTAAAAAAAGAGAATGCCACCAGTGTTTTTTTAAAATTTACAAAATTAAAAAAAAAAAAATAGATGTCTATTTCATGGTTCTTTCTCTTTTCTTTGGTATCCCCTTCACAATATACCGATAAGGAAAAGAAAATTAGAGACTTTCCCTTCCTTCCACCCCAAATTACTGCATATTAAAGTTAAAGGACTTATAAAAAGAGAACTGTGTATACCTTATTGTAAGTATTAGAAATAAGCCTCATAGTGCCTAAAAAGAACTACCCAAGTAATGAGATTTTTCCAATTCAGTCTTTAAGTACCCAAACCAAGCAAGAACTGGGCTTAGGTTAGCATTAGAAAGCATCACAGAACAATGACAATATTTGACCATTTTACCTACAAAACTAGCAATTTCATATGTCCCAACCTAATCGAAGGCACCAGCAAATAATATTACTTTTCACTTGGTACACTAGTGGGCTTTTATTCCATCCAAGAAATCAATTTGTTTACGTATAATGACAAAGAATCTGTGTGCTAATTTCTAATCAGCCCCTCCAAAAAACTTTTTTAAACTCGTCAGAACAAATGGAGAAAATAATACAACTAAAACCTGACAGCATAATTATACACTAGCGTTATTATCTGAATGGCACACTACTTCTGTACACTACAAAAAAAAGACTCTAGGAATATACACAGGCTGGAAAATTACAAAAACATAAACCAAAATGATGCTGAGAAACAAAATGACTTTATATGCCATGATCTGATACATCTGAGAGTGGTTACAATATTTTCCTAAACAGGAATCACTTTTATTTTTGCAAAGAAAGTAGAACTAAGGAGAAGTTACTGATCAAGAAAAGAGGAAGTGGTTAGTGGTCTCAAACCCATTTCTCCAGGAAAATGGATACTAGTGACTATCAAGGGGAGGGGGAGATAACAGAGGGATCTGGAAGAGAAAGAAGCCAGAGAGAAGGGAGCTTGCCCTCCGTACTGAGTATCCATCATAATCACTAGGAGGCTTTTTCCCAAAATTATTCCTCTCACCCAATATTCTGATATGAATCCCCTTACCAATTTGGGGAAGCACTGCCATATTCAGCCACTACTACACATGAAAGTATACAGCATCATCAGGTGCATGGGGGCAATAAAAAAAAATTCAGAGCCATTACCTAATTCTCACCCAATTTACTGTTATACTCACAAGGAATGCTTTATTAATCTTTGTACTTGTAGCACTTGACCCAGAACCTGGCACGACACTCAATGTTGGTTAAATGAACAAATAAAATAGCCCTTAGGAGGCAGAAATCAAATTGTTGACTAAATCCCTTAACTCTTAACAAAGACAGCAACTAAGCTGCTGTCTCCCTTTGGCTAATGAAAACTGTGATACAGCTGACAACAGTGCCTGGCACATAATTATAATGGCATTTATTTAATAACTTAATTAATTATTGAAATAAACAAAACAAACTCTTAAAGTACTTGGAAGTAGAAGAGTTACATGTATACCCAAAAACTAAGAGAACACAGCAGAAGGGTCCCTTTAAATAAATAATCCTTCCTGACTCAGTCTTTTACAAGTTGCCTGCATTTATTCTGTCTCTTATTCTGTGTTAATCTATTAGAAATAATGTAGTTAAGGTAAAAAGTCTGCATCTTTTAACAAAGACCATTCACCAACTCACCTACTTAAGAAATATTTCTTGAGAGCCTACAATGGCACACAGGAGAGAACTGGCAGGTACGATGCAAAGGCCCATGGCAGACACTTTTTTTTAATACAAGAGAGAGGAAGAGCAGGAAAGCAATGGTTCTTTCTTAGACTCTCTACCCAACAGCAAGAAAAGGCTATGATGTTCTCAAGATGTCAGTAGTTAAGTCTCACTGGGACTTCATACACCAAATAAGTATAACCATCTGTACCTTGGATGTTTGCGCAGCATCAGAATGCGGAGACGGTCTTTAGCCTCTTCAATATTAAGTGGAAGCCTCTGGGAGAAATTCTCATCCTGATCCAACCGTGTGCAAAGATTCTGCAGTTTCATCAGAAGCCCAGATTTGTCTTGTTTCCCAACTGAAACCCAATGCACACCCCCTGGGAAACAAACTGGTGAGGAAAAGAATAATAAATTTAAGGCCTTTGAACAGCTGCCCTCCTTTGAAAGAGGAGGAAAGATTTGTTCCAATCTTCAATCTCATCACATCTTCAAACTTGTCTTGATTCAGAGTATATATGTTGCTTGTAGGGTTATTATTGAGCTTTATAGCCCAAATCTAAGAAAAGTTGCAGATGTGAAGAAACTGAAGTATGGAGTTAATCTGCTGCTTATCAGTAAAATCTTACCAAACAAAATTTCACAATCTTTATCTTATGTCATCAATGATCACTGTACAACATTTCTCAACATAAGCACTCTGCAATTCTTTGTTGTGAGGGACTGTCCTATGCATTATAGGATATTTAACAGCCTCTCTGGCCTCTATCCACTACATGCTAGTAGCATTTTCCCTCCCCGGTTACGACAATCAAAAATGTCTCTAAACTCTGTCACATGTCCCCTGAGGGGCTAAATCTCCTCTGAGAACCACTCATGTCCAGGAACACATAAGTCACTCATTATGGTTCCCATATACTGACTTAAAAGTAAGAAGTTAGGTTCAAGTCTGGCTCTATTGCTTACTAGCTATTATATCTTTAGCAAATAACCTGCCTCATTTATTATAACAGAATAAGACTGTTTACCTCCACCTATTTCAGAGTTACTGTGATAAATTAATAATATAAAATACATGATTTTGCTATGCTAAATGTAAAGGGTTATAACAGACAGGATTATTAGTGATATGGATCTGAGAGCACCTTACAAATATTAAGCTTTGAACTAGTAAGCATTATATAACAACAGACATTATTATTATTACTGTTACTGTCAACTTTCATCATCATTTTTGTTAATCAAGCCACAGCATATAGCATATCTTAAAATACATATTTTTACATACATATTATCAGAACCAAAAATCTTAAGCTTTCATATACTATACTTAATCAGCTCTATATAGATACAAAAAAAAAGTAAGAGGGGTCCCTATGTATAAAATATGGGGAGGGACTTCCCTGGTGGTGCAGTGGTTAAGAATCCACCTGCCAATGCAGGGGACAGGGGTTTGAGCCCTGGTCCGGGAAGATCCCATATGCCACAGAGCAACTAAGCCCGTGCACCACAACTACTGAGCCTGCATGCCACAACTACTGAAGCCCGTGTGCCACAACTACTGAAGCCCACGCACCTAGAGCCCATGCTCTGCAACAAGAGAAGCCACTGCAACGAAAAGCCTGTGCACCCCAATGAAGAGTAGCCCCCGCTTGCCACAACCAAAGAGCCCGCGCGCAGCAACAAAGACCCAATGCAGCCAAAAAAAAAAATGAATAAAAATTTTAAAATAAATAAATAAAATATGGGGAACAGCAGCATTAGATCAGACCAGTGGCTTATATGATCATAAATGTATAAGAAAAAGCAAAAAAGATACAAAGATAAATGAGTTTTATTACACCAAAGGGCAACTTATTTACTGACATTCACAATTAAGTACAAAAAGAAATCAATATTTTAAAAATGTAATCATCTAAAAGAAATATTTGTATATATGCAGAAAGATCTTTTTATGACAGACATTTATTGAACACTTTCCTAAGAGTTCTACATATTAATCTACATTTAATCCTCAGAGTAGACTATCAAGCAAATACCATTATATCCCCATATTACAGATGAGGAAACTGGGGTACAGAAAGGTTGAATCCCAGAGCTGGGATTCAAACATCCAGTGTCAATGCTCTACTTCTAAACTATTCTGCCTCCACAGGATATTCACCACAGCACTGTCTACAACAGGAAAAAACTGGCAACAACCTGCAATGTCCATCTTAATCTCCTCTTCCACTGCAGGCTTCCAAAGCCTAAGCCAGGCCCAATTGAGGAAGAGAAGAACATTATATTTAAGTGAAATTTAGCGTATTAAATAGAACTTGACTTTTTTTTTTCTTTGGCCACACCACGCAGCTTGTGGTATCTTACCTCCCTGACCAGGGATCGAATTTGGGTCCACAGCAGTGAAAGCCCAAGTCTTAACCACTGGACCCCCAGGGAATTCCCAGGACCTGACACTTTAATTAGTGAAATGACCTGGATACTCTGAACCTGTACAAGGCCAGGGAAAGAATCAGGCCCAGAGAAGAGTTTAGAACAGGCAATGAGGGAAAAGAGTAAAGTTGGTTTTTTGGGGTTTTTTTTGCGGTACGCGGGCCTCTCACTGTTGTGGCCTCTCCCGTTGCGGAGCACAGGCTCCAGACGCGCAGGCTCATGGCTCACAGGCCCAGCCGCTCCGCGGCATGTGGGGTCTTCCTGGACCAGGGCATGAACCCGGGTCCCCTGCATCGGCAGGCGGACTCTCAACCACTGCGCCACCAGGGAAGCCCTAAATTTGTTTTCTGATTACACCCTACAAACCCCAATGCAATGGTTACACATCCACTAAATGAACCTAGTAAAATTGCCAAGGTTTATGATCATGAATTTAAATTGGAACTCAGTTGGGTGATTTCTTCAGCAAGGAGAAAGGAAGTAATGTCTGGATGAAGCAATGGGGATCAAGAAGAATACCTATTCCATCTCCTAGTAACAGAGAAGGAATCAGCTTTCACCCAAGATAAGGAGAGACCTAAAGAGTGAAGAATATACGCTGAGGAGCAATTAAATAATGGGCAATAAAAATCTAGGCCCAAACCTAAGAGGGGGCTGATGGGATAAACAGTGAGGATATTAGGGAATTAAAGGATAAGCCCTGACAGGTCAGAAAACTGTAGTGAACTTGAAAAATAGAATAGACGGAGGTAGGCAAAGAGTGGTATAGAATGTTTAACATCAAGATTTCAAAACTGGTATTGTTTCTGGTAATGCCATGAGCCAGGATCCAGCCTGTGATCAGTGAATTATATGGCTGAAGGGGAGTGAAGAAAATGGTCACTGCAGATAAAGAAGTCAAGAAACTGAGGCCAAGGTTTTGGATGACGCATCCACATAGATATCAAAATTACTAAGAGTGCCAACAGAGGAAGGCCTTAAATTTATAACTAAGAACTCCAATCATCAATGAATGAGAGGGCAATAACATAACAGGGAAAGATTAGAAAAATGAACCTCAAAGGACAAAGAATTTAGCTGGAGAAGGAAGTATTAATGGCCTGGACGAGGCAACAGAGAGCAAGGACAGCATCCACCCATTTCCTGGTGCTGAAATATGTGGAATAGAAAGGGAAAAAAGTTGCCACACCACTGAAGGAGGCTATGGAGAAGGTGGTATCCTCAAGGAACTGCCCAGTTTCACGTAAGGCAAGGAGGCAAATATTCTAAGAAGGCCTGATGATATAGAGGAGCTTCCTGATCACAGAGGAGTCTAGAAGGTATAGCAAAGACTTGGGAATGAGGGGAGGGGACCTAGATCAGAATTTGGCAATGAACTGAGTAGTAACTACAAGAAAATCTAAAAGATAACAAATGACCAAGGACTTCCCTGTGGTCCAGTGGGTAAGACCCCATGCTCCGAACGCAGAGGGCCTGGGTTCGATCCCTGGTTGTGGAACTAGAGCCCGCATGCATGCCACAACTAAGAAGCCTGCGTGCCACAACAAAGACCCAGCACAGCCAAAATAAATAAATATTTTTTAAAAACACAAATGACCAGAAGAAATAGAACTCTGCAGTAAGTGAGGTAAGGCAAGGCTGTGAAGCATGGTTTGATTACCAGTGCCAATGTCTTAGAAGAAGGTAAACAACAAGTCCTACTCTTTATTCCTGAAAGCTTCCTGACATTCTCTAGGCTTGCTTCAGCTTGAGTCAACACTTATGTAACAGTAAATCCATGAGGCTTCGCTTACTTTTACTATGTTACTTTTAGCTATGTTCTCTGTGTATACATGATTGTAAATGCACAGGAAAATGTTTGGAAAAACTCACTCTAAACTGTTAACCATGACTACCACTGGTGATGGATTTAGGAGAAAGAACAGAAGGGCAAATGGAAAGAACTTTACTTCTTTATAACTGAAGATACTACAACTGTTATGTTAAAAACACAGTTTTAAACTACCTGTTGCTCCTGAAATGTTATTTTATAATTTTCACTTTCTATTTAATCCCAGGATTAAAGACAAGGCAAAGAAAGTATCCTGATACAACAAGCTAATGAATTTTTCAGGTTTAAATTTAAATATCAAGTGAGGAACCAAGATGGCGGAGTAGAAGGACGTGCTCTCACTCCCTCTTGTGAGAACACCAGAATCACAACTAGCTGCTGGACAATCATCGAAAGGAAGACACTGGAACTCACCAAAAAAGATACCCCACATCCAAAGACAAAGGAGAAGCCACAATGAGATGGTAGGAGGGGCACAATCACAGTAAAATCAAATGCCATAACTGGTGGGTGGGTGACACACAGACTGGAGAACACTTACACCACAGAAGTCCACCCACTAGAGGGAAGATTCTGAGCCCCACGTCAGGCTTCCCAACCTGGGGGTCCAGCAACAGGAGGAGGAATTCCCAGAGAATCAGACTTCGAAGCCTAGCGGGATTTGACTGCAGGACTTTGACAGGACTGGGGGAAACAGACACTCCACGCTTGGAGGGCACACACAAAGTAGTGTGCGCATCGGGACCCAGGATAAGGAGCAGTGACCCCAGGGGAGACTGAACCAGACCTACCTGCTAGTGTTGGAGGGTCTCCTGCAGAGGCGGGGGGTGGCTGTGGCTCACCGTGAGGACAAGGACACTGGTAGCAGAAGTTCTGGGAAGTACTCCTTGGCTTGAGCCCTCCCAGAGTCCACCATTAGCCCCACCAAAAAGCCCAGGTAGGCTCCAGTGCTGGGATGCCTCAGGCCAAACAACCAACAGGGAGGGAACCCACACCTACCCATCAGCAGACAAGTGGATTACAGTTTTACTGAGCTCTGCTCACCAGTGCAACACCCAGCTCTACCCAACACCACTCCCTCCCATCAGGAAATTTACACAAGACTGTTAGATAGCCTCATCCACGACAGGGCAGACAGCAGAAGCAAGAAGACCTACAATCCTGCAGCCTGTGGATTAAAAACCACATTCACAGAAAGACAGACAAGATCAAAAGGCAGAAGGCTATGTACCAGATGAAGGAACAAGATAAAACCCCAGAAAAACAACTAAGTGAAGTAGAGATAAGCAACCTTCCAGAAAAAGAATTCAGAATAATGACAGTGAAGATGATCCAGGACCTCAGAAAAAGAATGGAGGCAAAGATCGAGAAGAGGCAAGAAATGTTTAACAAAGACCAAGAAGAATTAAAGAACAAACAAACAGAGATGAACACAATAAATGAAATGAAAGATACACTAGAAGGAATCAATAGCAGAATAAGTGAGGCAGAAGAATGGATAAGTGACCTGGAAGAAAGAATGGTGGAATTCACTGCTGAAGAACAGAATACGAGGGCTTCCCTGGTGGCACAGTGGTTGAGAGTCCGCCTGCCGATGCAGGGGACACAGGTTCGTGCCCCGGTCCGGGAAGATCCCACATGCCGCAGAGCGGCTGCACCCGTGAGCCATGGCTGCTGAGCCTGCGCGTCCGGAGCCTGTTGCTCTGCAACGGGAGAGGCCACAACAGTGAGAGGCCCGCGTACCGAAAAAAAAAAAAAAACAGAATAAGAAAAAAGAATGCAAAGAAATGAAGCCAGCCTAAGAGACCTCTGGGACAACATTAAACACAACAACATTCGCATTATAGGGGTCCCAGAAGGAGAAGAGAGAGAGAAAGGACCTGAGAAAATATTTGAAGAGATGACAGGCAAAAACTTCCCTAACATGGGAAAGGAAATAGCCACCCAAGTGCAGGAAGCACAGCAAGTCCCATTCAGGATAAACCCATGGAGAAACACGCCGAGACACACAGCAATCAAACTGGCAAAAATTAAAGACAAAGAAAAATTCTTGAAAGCAGCAAGGGAAAAATGACAAATAACATACAAGGGCACTCCCATAAGGTTAACAGCTGATTTCTCAGCAGAAACTCTACAAGCCAGAAGGGAGTGGCATGACATACTTAAAGTGATGAAAGGGAAGAACCTACAACCAAGATTACTCTACCCAGCAAGGATCTCATTCAGATTCAACAGGAGAAATCAAAAGCTTTACAGACAAACAAAAGATAAGAGAATTCAGCACCACCAAACCAACTCTACAACAAATGCTAAAGGAGCTTCTCTAAGTGGGAAACAAAAGAGAAGAAAAGGACCTACAAAAACAAACTGAAAACAATTAAGAAAATGGTCATAGGAACATACATATCAATAATTACCTTAAACATGAACGGATTAAATGCTCCAACCAAAAGACACAGGCTTGCTGAATAGATATAAAAACAAGAACCAGGGCTTCCCTGGTGGCGCAGTGGTTGAGAGTCCACCTGCCAATGCAGGGGACACGGGTTCGTGCCCCATCCGGGAAGATCCCACATGCCGCAGAGTGGCTGGGCCCGTGAGCCATGGCCGCTGAGCCTGCGCGTCCGGAGCCTGTGCTCCGCAACAGGAGAGGCCACAACAGTGAGAGGCCCGTGTACCGCAAAAAAAAAAACAAGAACCCTATATATGTTATCTACAAGAGACCCACTTCAGACCTAGGGACACTACAGACTGAAAGTGAGGGGGTGGAAAAAGATATTCCATGCAGATGGAAATCAAAAGAAAGCTGGAGTAGCAATACTCATAACAGACAAAATAGACTTTAAAATAAAGAATGTTACAAGAGACAAGGAAGGACACTACATAATGATCAAGAAATCAATCCAAGAAGAAGATATAACAATTATAAATATATATGCACATCAATATGTATTGAGCACCTCAATACATAAGGCAACTGCTAACAGCTATAAAAGAGGAAATCGACAGTAACACAGTAATAGTGGGGGACTTTAACACCCCACTTACACCATTGGACAGATCATCCAAAATGAAAATAAATAAGGAAACAGAAGCTTTCAATGACACAACAGACCAGATAGATTTAATTGATATTTATAGGACATTCCACCCAAAAACAGTAGATTACACTTTCTTCTCAAGTGCACATGGACCATTCTCCAGAACAGACCACATCTTGGGTCACAAATCAAGCCTCAGTAAGTTTAAGAAAACTGAAATCACATCAAGCATCTTTTCGGACCACAACGCTATGAGATTAGAAATGAATTACAGGGAAGAAAACGTAAAAAACACAAACACATGGAGGCTAAACAATACGTTACTAAATAACCAACAGAACACTGAAGAAATCAAAGAGGAAATCAAAAAATACCTAGAGACAAATGACAATGAAAACACAACGATCCAAAACCTATGGGATGCAGCAAAAGCAGTTCTATCAGGGAAGTTTATAGCTATACAAGCCTACCTCAAGAAACAAGAAAAATCTCAAATAAACAATCTAACTTTACACCTAAAGGAACCAGAGAAAGAAGAACAAACAAAACCTAAAGTTAGCAGAAGGAAGGAAATCATAAGGATCAGAGCAGAAATACATGAAACAGAAACAAAGAAAACAATAGCAAAGATCAATAAAATAAAAGCTGGTTCTTTGAGAAGATAAACAAAATTGATAAACCATTAGCCAGACTCATCAAGAAAAAGAAGGAGAGGACTCAAATCAATAAAATTAGAAATGAAAAAGGAGAACAACAGACACCACAGAAATACAAAGCATCCTAAGAGACTACTACAAGCAACTCTATGCCAATAAAATGGACAACCTGGAAGAAACGGACAAATCCTTACAAAGGTATAACCTTCCAAGACTGAACCAGGAAGAAATAGAAAATATGAACAAACCAATCACAAGTAATGAAATTGAAACTGGGATTAAAAATCTTCCAACAAACAAAAGTCCAGGACCGGATGGCTTCACAGGTGAATTCTATCAAACATTTAGAGAAGAGCTAACACCCATCCTTCTCAAACTCTTCCAAACAATTGCAGAGGAAGTAACACGCCCAAACTCATTCTATGAGGCCACCATCACCCTGATACCAAAACCAGACAAAAATACTACAAAAAAAGAAAATTACAGACCAATATCACTGATGAATATAGATGCAAAAATCCTCAACAAAATACTAGCAAACAGAATGCAGCAACACATTAAAAGGATCATACACCATGATCAAGTGGGATTTATCCCAGCGATGCAAGGATTCTTCAATATATGCAAGTCAATCAATGTGATACACCATATTAACAAACTAAAGAATAAAAACCATATGATCATCTCAATCGATGCAGAAAAAGCTTTTGACAAAATTCAACACCCATTTATGACAAAAACTCTCCAGAAAGTGGGCATAGAGGGAACCTACCTCAACATAATAAAGGCCATATACAACAAACCCACAGCAAACATCATTCTCAATTTTGAAAAACTGAAAGCATTTCCTCTAAGATCAGGAACAAGACAAGAATGTCCACTCTCACCACTATTATGCAACATAGTTTTGGAAGTCCTTGCCACGGCAATCAGAGAAGAAAAATAAATAAAAGTAATACAAATTGGAAAAGAAGAAGTAAAACTGTCACTGTTTGCAGATGACATGATACTATACATAGAGAATCATAAAAATGCCACCAGAAAACTACTAGTGCTAATCAATCAATTTGGTAAAGTTGCAGGATACAAAATTAATGCACAGAAATCTCTTGCATTCCTATACACTAATGATGAAAAATATGAAAGAGAAATTAAGCAAACACTCCCATTTACCACTGCAACAAAAAGAATAAAATACCTAGGAATAGGCCTACCTAGGGAGAAAAAAGACCTGTATGCAGAAAACTGTAAGACACTGATGAAAGAAATTAAAGATGATACCAACAGATGGAGAGATATACCATGTTCTTGGATTGGAAGAATCAATATTGTGAAAATGACTATACTACCCTAAGCAATTTACAGATTCAATGCAATCCCTATCAAATTACCAATGGCATTTTTTACAGAACTAAAACAAAAATTCTTGAAATTTGTATGGAGACACAAAAGACCCCAAATAGCCAAAGCAGTCTTGAAGGAAAAAAGCAGAGCTGGAGCAATCAAACTCCCTGACTTCAGGCTATACTACAAAGCTATAGTAATCAAGACAATATGGTACTGGCACAAGAAAAGAAATATAGACCAATGGAACAGGATAGAAAGCCCAGAGATAAACCCATGCACCTATGGTCAACTAATCTATGACAAAGGAGGTAGGGATACACAATGGAGAAAAGACAGTCTCTTCAATAAGTGGTGCTGGGAAAACTGGACAGCTACATGTAAAAGAATGAAATTAGAACACTCCGTAACACCATACACAAAAATAAACTCAAAATGGATTCAAGACCTAAATGTAAGACCGGACACTATAAACCTCTAGAGGAAAACATAGGACGAACACTCTTTGACATAAATCACAGCAAGATCTTTTTTGATCCACCTCCTAGAGTAACGGAAATAAAAACAAAAATAAACAAATGGGACCTAATGAAACTTAAAAGCCTTTGCACAGCAAAGGAAACCATAAACAAGATGAAAAGACGACCCTCAGCATGGGAGAAAATATTTGCAAATGAATCAATGGACAAAGGATTAATCTCCAAAATATATAAACAGTTCATGCAAATCAATATTAAAGAAACAAACAACCCGATCCAAAAATGGGCAGAAGACCTAAATAGACATTTCTCCAAAGAAGACATACAGATTGCCAAGAAGCACATGAAAAGCTGCTCAACATCACTAATTATTAGAGAAATGTAAATCAAAACTACAGTGAGGTATCACCTCACACCAGTTAGAGAGGGCATCATCAGGGCTTCCCTGGTGGCGCAGTTGCTGAGGGTCCGCCTGCTGATACAGGGGACACGGGTTCGTGCCCTGGTCCGGGAGGATCCCACATTGTCACGGAGCAGCTGGGCCTGTGAGCCATGGCTGCTGAGCCTATGCGTCCAGAGCCTGTGCTCTGCAACGGGAGAGGCCACAGCAGTGAGAGGCCCATGTACTGCAAAAAAAAAAAAAAAAAAAAGGAAAATAAAAAGAAAGGGTGGGCTTCCCTGTTGGCGCAGTGGTTGAGAGTCTGCCTGCCAATGCGGGGGACACAGGTTCGTGCCCCGGTCCGGGAAGATCCCACATACCGTGGAGCGGCTGGGCCCGTGAGCCATGGCCACTGAGCCTGTGCGTCCAAAGCCTGTGCTCCACAACGGGAGAGGCCACAGCAGTGAGAGGCCCGTGTACCACAAAAAAAAAAAAAAAAAA
>NW_006794332.1:1666080-1670856 GCF_000442215.2 Lipotes vexillifer | reverse complement strand
GAATGTAAATTGATACAGCCACTATGGAGAACAGTATGGAGGTTCCTTAAAAAACTAAAAATAGAATTACCATATGATCCAGCAATCCCACTACTGGGCATATACCCAGAGAAAACCATATTTCAAAAAGACACATGCACCCCAATGTTCATTGCAGCACTATTTACAATAGCCAGGTCATGGAAGCAACCTAAATGCCCATCGACAGACGAATGGAGAAAGAAGATGTGGTACATACATGCAATGGAATATTACTCAGCCATAAAAAGGAACAAAGTTGAGTCATTTGTTGAGATGTGGATGGATCTAGAGACTGTCATACAGAGTGAAGTAAGTCAGAAAGAGAAAAACAAATATTGTATATTAACGCATGTATGTGGAACCTAGAAAAATGGTACAGATGAACCGGTTTGCAGGGCAGAAGTTCAGACACAGATGTAGAGAACAAACGTATGGACACCAAGGGGCGGACAGCTGTGGGGGGATGGGGATGGTGGTGTGCTGAATTGGGAGATTGGGATTGACATGTATACACTGATGTGTATAAAATTGATAACTAATAAGAACCTGCTGTATAAAAAAATAAATAAAACAAAATTCAAAAATTCAAAAAATAAATAAATAAAAATAAATTTAAATATCTATTATCTACAGTATCAAAGGTCTTTCTCTCCGAAATTTAAAACTAAATTAGGGCATTATTAACATACGCAAGAAAAATAAAACACTATTAGCTTTAAGAAGAAAGACAAAAAGCCCAAAAGACCAACTGATCTGCAAATCTCCTACCATCACAGTAAGACAGTTAAATACAGCAGCATTAATTTCGCATTTCAGAAAGAATCTAAACATCATGACTATGGGCACAAGAGGGAGCAATTTAGCCTTGAATGAGGCTTGTACCTATAATTTCATTCAGAGAAACTTAATCAGAGGAAAATTGGCTTTATTCAGAGAAAATTAACCCCTCCTACTTTCACATGAGGTTTATGCAGGTAGCAATTAATAATCTAATAGCATCAAGGAAATCTTGGGAAAGAAGGAAGCAAATAGGTAGACAGCCTCTGGATAAAACTTTCATACTTTAAAAACTCAGCACTTAAATAAAATTGTATGAATGGTTTAAAAATACATCAACTCTTTATAATTTCCCTGAATAAATAAATAAAGCGTTGAACTTTCAAAAGAAAAGTGGGTTTCCTAAAAATGTATAGGCATAAGTAGTTAAGAACTTAATAGTATTTTTTTATTTTTGCTGTAGGTATGTGATTTATTTTATTCTTCAAGAATCCTTCCAAAAATGTTAATCAAAATAAGAACAAAAAGCCTCGGGCATGAAAAAAAAATAAGGAACGCTTCATGAATTTGCATGTCATCCTTGCGCAAGGATGAGGGGCCATGCTAATCTTCTCTGTATCATTCCAATTTTAATATATGTGCTGCCGAAGCAAGCACTTAATAGTATTAATTTACACCAAACACCGCTCTAAGGTAACAAAATTTCTGTAGGAACAGTTTTAATGAAGTTTGTAACCCATACAGTTACCCACTTACAAAAGAAAACAAAGGTTAAATTAAACAGCAAAAATCTAATATTCCTATATTTTAGAATGGAAATGAACTCCAGAGATTAAAATTCATCTTTAGGGGGACTTCCCCGGCAGTCCAGTAGTTAAGACTCCACACTTCCACTGCAGGGGGCACGGGTTCAATCCCTGGTCAGGGAACTAAGATCCTGCATGCCACGCAGCACGGCCAAAAAAAAAAAATTTTTTCTTTAGGAAAGTATCTACTCTTGAACTAGTGGATATACAAAAGCAGACTCCAAATAGATTAAAAAGCTAAATATGGGGCTTCCCTGGTGGCGCAGTGGGCAATTCAGGGGGCACGGGTTTGAGCCCTGGTCCAGGAAGATCCCACATGCTGCGGAGCAACTAAGTCTGTGTGCCACAACTACTGAGCCTGCGCTCTAGAGCCTGCTAGCCACAACTACTGAAGCCCACACGCCTAGAGCCCATGCTGTGCAACAACAGAAGCCACTGCAGTGAGAAGCCCACGCACGGCAAGCAAGAGTAGCCCCCGCTCGCCACAACTAGAGAAAGCCTGAGTGCAGGAACCAAGACCCAACGCAGCCAAAAATAAAATAAATATATTTTTTTAAAAAGCTAAATATGAATGGTAAGACTATAATAGGACTACTTAAGAAAATTCAGGAAGCACAAATTAGAAGGCAAAAAAATTAATTTGACTACATCAGAATTAAAGATTTCTATCAAGGACATCCAGGACAAAATTAATACAGATAATATAAGGAGAAAGCATTTACAAAGTCTAAAAGCAACAAGCCCTACTATCTAGAATATATAAGAAACTCCTAAAAAGCAACAAAATGGAAAAAACGACAAATGTTATCAACAAAATTTATAAACAAGGAAACCCCAAAGCCTAAAAAGCTTATGAAGAAATGGTCAAACTCAAGTTATCAGAGAAATGCAAATTAAAAGATATCACTTTACACCTGCTGGCCTGGCAAAAATTACAAAGCTGGATGATACCTAGTGTCACTAAAGAAGTGAGGATATAGGAGCCCTCACATGCTATTGATGGGAATGCACAGATTGGAGGGCAATCAAATTTGATATTTATATATCCTGTAACTTAGAGATTCTGGTCCTAGCTACATATACTCAAGAAATTATCATTTCTGTAAAAGTTCAACCGAGCTTTGCTGGGGCAGCAAAGAGTTGGAGACAATCTATATATCTATTAACTATGGAATGAATAATAAAATGTATTGGAGGTACCCCATTGAGGGTAGCAATCAGGTGTAACAAATAATATGTACATACAACAAGGATAAATCTTAAAAACATAGTGTCAAGTGAGATAAGAAACAAGAAAATAATTAACACTTTAACATGTATGCAAATTTAAAATATTTACATATAAACATTTTACAAGAAAACATACGTTACACATACATTTACAAGGAATATACAATAAATACATTAGAAAGATCGCCTATGGAGAGGTGTGATTCTGTGATTAAATATATATTTGGTTTTCATCACTCTTCCTGGCACACAACTCTAAGATACTTGTAATTTCCCATATAAGAAGAGCCTTAGGGGCATCTTTTGTTATACTATTTAGTTTTGTTCCTGAAATAGCTCCAGGATATAAAAGTGAAATGGTGTCTTACATTATTCATGTAACAAGCCCCTTTTAACCACACCTGAGTTTCTGTTAATAAAGTGATTTCTGAAAAGCCCCTAGATAACCTAAGGATGGGGGCTGGTTACCAGAAGAACCAACCCCTTGATTAGAGTTGGAACTTTCAGCCCCACCCTCCAGACCTCCAGAGGAGAGGGGAGTGAGTGGCTGGAGATTGAGTTCAATCACAAACAGCCAATGATTTAATCAATCATACCTACATAATAAATGAAGACTCCATAAAAAAACCAAAAGGGCAAGATTCATAGAGCATCTGGGTTGCTGAACACAAGGAGATGTAGGAAGAGTGATACACCCAAATTGGGCACGGAAGCTCTACACCCCTTCCCACATACCGTGCCCCATGCATCTCTTCCATCTGGCTGTTCCAGAGTTTTATCCTTGTATAATAAACCAGTAATCTAATAAGTATAGTTGTCAGAAGCACAGGTAACAAACAACCTGGACTGGCAATTGGCATATGAAGGGGTTAGGGGGCAGTCTTGTAGGACTGAACACTTAACCTATGGGATCTGATGCTATCTCCAGGTAGACAGTTTCAGGAGTTAAATCATAGGACACCTAGCTCGTGTTGAAGAATTGCTGGATGTGTGGAAAACTCACACATCTGGTGTCAGAAATGAAGTAGTGTAGTAGTTGTGTAAAGGAAACACATAGGAGGAGTGTGTTTTCCTTTAGGGGAGGGAAATGAGAATGGGAAATTTTTAAAAGGAAATAAACACAGCAAGAAGCTAAGTCTTAGATAGACCTAATAGGATAATGGGCTATAAACTAAATATGATTTACTCAATCTTCTGTACTTGAGATCTCACAAAAGCTTATAAGGGATATGAATTAAACTCATTATGCACTGGACAATTGCTAGTATCTCTGGCATTTTCTCAAAACAAAGTGGTGAAAATCTATTCCGAGACCACAATTTATACAGTATGATTCCGGGCTAATTAATTCCATAAGTTGTTGGTCAATTTTAACCCCTAAAATTGAAAATTCACCCCAATAATATAGAGCGATTAAAACTGATTTAAAGAGCACATTTTAACCCTATAAATTGGTATATTATAAATACATAGTTTAAAGGAAATTCATCACTATATTGAAAGGAAGACCATTTCTTCACACTAAAGAAATTTAAACCAATTTTATCCTGAAATATCCTTGGTGATCAACTTTGCAGGAGAGGGGAAAAAAAAAGTGAATAAATAAATAAATCCTTAGCCCTGAAATGTGCATGGCTCTGAGTCTCATGAAACTTCTCTACAATGACAAAGCAGAAAAACCAGGGCTTAGGAATTAGTCCTACTTCTGACAAGAGTATGATCAATACTGTTAACAAGGGCTGCGAAGTATTAACTAAAACCAGGTGTGTACAATAGATGTGCCCTAGCCTCCATCTTTCTAAATCTCTCAGATGCTATTTATTCTATTCATTTTGTCATCTTGTCATAAACTATCTTTTTTTTTTTTTTTTTTTTTTTTTCGCGGTACGCGGGCCTCTCACTGTTGTGGCCTCTCCCGTTGTGGAGCACAGGCTCCGGACGC
>NW_006794332.1:1659538-1666070 GCF_000442215.2 Lipotes vexillifer | reverse complement strand
TTTTTCTGCGGTACGCAGGCCTCTCACTGTCGTGGCCTCTCCCGCTGCGGAGCACAGGCTCCAGACGCGCAGGCTCAGCGGCCACGGCTCACAGGCCTAGCCGCTCCGCGGCATGTAGGATCTTCCCGGATCGGGTCACAAACCCGTGTCCCCTGCATCGGCAGGCAGACTCTCAACCACTGCACCACCAGGAAGCCCGTCATAAACTATCTTAATTGGTGATTATACATTGTAAACAAAAAAAAAGTTATTAAGCACTAGAAGTCAGGAACTATCTTTTTAAGTTCCCCAGAAAATGGATGGAGGAAACCAAAGACTGAGGAAGCTATATAATATTCCTGATAGGGAATACCCTGAGAACCTACCAGACTCATTAGAGTCAACAGTACACCTGCCAAATGTCCTAAATCCTCTTCTGCACCATATGTCCTTCCCCACTCCAAGTAACTACCCAATACCCTTCCCACCTTCTCTACTCTCCCATCCTTGCCTAGTCGGCCTTGCAAACTTCTTTCTATTCTTCCTTCAAACTCCAGCTAAAATGTCATTTCAGGAAAAAAAAAAAAAGTCATTTCAGGAAGGCTGTCTTGTTCATTTTCTTCCCCCAGACAGAAAGCTTCCTTCCTTTGTTCTAACTTTGTACCTTATACTTGTTTCTACTGTTCAATTTATCACACATGACGTAATTTGTTTTTATGTCTGCCTACCCTACCAGACTGTAAGTAAATTCCTTAGATGCACAGGCTTCTTTTTGAATCTCTTTTGCCCCAAAACAGTGCCAAGATCCATAACAGGTTCTCAAGCATTTACTGAATACATGAATATCTGAAGCAAGGGAAATCAGTTGCCAGATGTCAAATGAATCTATAAAGCCTGCCTGCAAAAACCCATTGGTTGTTAGTCAACTCCCAATTTTTCTTTTTCTTGAGATTACACATAAGATAAACAAGTTACTAAAGATTTTTATTTTTAAAGATAAGTAACTGATAGAATTAATTGCAGAAATGGAATTAATAGTTTATTTAATACAGATGCCAAATACATGGGAGAATTTCCCACTGGGATGGTCCTTATTGGAACCGACTTTCCAACAATCTCCTTCCCTACAGCACTCTGTGCCAAAACAGACACTCAACTGACAGGAAGCTGTAAGTCTAGTACTGTTGAAAGTCAGGGATACAAGCTGTACAACCTTTCAAGATACTTTGTCAACCCTACAATTCCCCCAATTATTAAGATACAAGGGAACTAGCTTCATTCCATTGATAATAAGTGCCATCTGGTAACGCATGAATTTATTGGCCTGGCTAGTCAAGCCTGATTGTGACAGGCAGGGCAGAAAAAAAAATTCAAATTCAATCACCTGTGGTAGGCAGGAAAATGCCCCCCCACCCCACTTCCCCCCACCAGTCAATGATCTCCACAACCTATTCCACAGACCTTGTAAATATGTCACCTTACACAGCAAAAGGGACTTTGTAAATGCGATTAAATTAAGGATTTTGAGATGAGATTATCCTGGATTATCCAGTGGGCCCCATGTAATCACAAGGGCCCCTGTAAGAGGGAGGCAAGAAAGTCAGGGGAGGAGATGGGATGACAAAAGCAAAGACCAAAGAAGAGAGAAAGATTTGAAGATGCTACGCACTGCCAGCTTTGAAAATGGGGAAATGGACCATGAGTCAAGGAATGCAGGCCACCTCTAGAAGCAGGGAAATGTAAGGAAAAGGATTCTCCTAGAGCCTCCAAAAGGAACTAAGCACTGCTGACACTTGGATTTTAGCCTAGTAAGAGCTATTTTTGTCTTTGACCTCCAGAACTTCAAGATAATAAATTTGTGTTGTTTTAAGCCCCCAAAAGTTTTGGTAATTTATTACAGCAGCAACAGGAAACTAATGCAATGCCTAAACAATATCTTCTTAGCCAGCAATGTTAATTAAAACTTACCTTCTAAGAAAGAATGATCTCGAACAGCTTCTGCAGCTAATACAGACTTCCCACAACCTGCCATTCCATATATGGTGACCCATCCCGGTTCACCACTCAGTTTGAAGAGCTTCTGCTGAATTGCATTCACTAGCTTTCTCCTAGTAACAAAAACAACGGGCCTCTGTGGTACTCCACCTTCACACAGGACTGTCCTTACTGAAATCCAAAACAAAACAAGCATGAATGAAGAGAACTCTGAAATGGTTACTCAAGTAATACCATAAAAACCAAAGAGAGCAAGGCTGAGGTCTCAGCCTCAGAGTTTCCAAGAGAAGAAAATGTTGCTAGCATATTAACTTCAACTTTGATTTCTCAGAACACCCGGAACGAAAGCAAACATATACCTCTCAAGATGACTCAAGACAATGAAAATCTCCATCTGTATCTGCCCTTACTCACCCTATTCCTCCCTGACTCTCCAATCCTTTTCTCATACTAAAAACTGAGAAGAGAGCGTAAAGGAAAGAATATGGAATTGCTTTCAAGAACACAGATTTCTAAAGATTCTTATTCTTTCCTGTGCTTGAGCTTGATAAGCACAAAACTGAAGAACTTAAATAAAGGACTATAAATTGCCCTATTATCTCTAAAAATTATGGTATGTATATTATTACCTCAGCAGTAGATAGTTCACTGGGCAAGGAAATGAGAGAGGTAACACAGATGCAAATAAAAATATTTTATTGGAAAACGATAATTTTTTCACATGCATGATTCAGTGAACTGATCAGTCTCTCTAGCAGATCTCATCTACAATAAGAGAAAACTGCAGCAACGGAGCCTTTATGATAGAAAGTATCATGGATACAAACCATATGAAGTTATTCCAACTGAATCTTTGCCATTGGAAGAAGAGATAACAGGAATGCCAGCATGGAGAAGGTCGGCAAGATCTTTATACCCTTCATGTAGCAGAGCATTGTAGAATGATATATAGGAATAATTATCTTTTTCAAGTATCGTTTTAATTAGCATAGCTGCTCGTTGCCGTTGGGTGGGCTAAAAAAAAAAAAAAGTAGTTTAGTATACTACAAAGAATATATTTGCAACATAAATTAGTGGAGACCAGTATAAGTTTTTGAAATAAATTCTAAAAATTTTTAAGAAAACATAGACTGCCTCAGAGGGCTTTACCTCATTTTTTACTTTTTCCTCCTCCGACACTGTTAAACCTCCATTACTAATCATGTGATCCATGATGTAGGATGTTTTGATGTCCCTTTCCAGGGCTTCTCTATGTTGACGCAAACAATTTCGAGCTTTTGCATCCATCCTCCCTCAAATTTTTCCTTCTCTGTCAACCATGAGCTACAGGCAAACATCAAAATATTTGTCAAGCCAATAAAGATATGAAAAGATGTATAACCTCACTGGTAATGAAAAATGTAAAGAAAATAAGACTTCTTTTGCAAATATTTTGTTTCCTATTTATTTAAACAGAGTTGATTTAAACTCTCCTACATGTCCGCCCACAGAAAGGAGGACGGAAGGAGGACGCTGAAAAGAAAACGAGCAGGCTGTCTGCACCGCCAGTCACTCTGTCCTCCCCTGGGCTTCATCTATGTCCTGGCTTTCCCCAGTGGACTTTCATCAGCCAGACATGCAAAGATTTTTTTTAAATAAACAAAATCTAATGCTTTCAAAGGTGTGAGGTAGTGGTTATTCTTTTAAGATACCTGAGGAGAGTACAAAGTGGATGCAACTTTTCTGGAAGGCTATATAAGGTAAGATGTGTTTAAAGTAAGCATTCTCTTTAACCCAGAAATCCCACTTCTAGGAATTTACCTCAGAGAGATACTCATATATGTATGCAAAAATATCCACAAAAAGGGTTAATAGAGAGTGTTTAGGTAAGATAAAAATATTAGAACAACCTAAATGCCCATCATTCGGAGTATGGATTAAAAAAATTAGAGTATGGGGCTTCCCTGGTGGCGCAGTGGTTGAGAGTCCGCCTGCTGATGCATGGGACACAGGTTCGTGCCCCGGTCCAGGAAGATCCCACATGCCGCGAAGCAGCTGGGCCCGTGAGCCACGGCCGCTGGGCCTGCGCATCCAGAGCCTGTGCTCCGCAACACAGGCTCCGCAAAAAAAAAAAAAAAAATTAGAGTATGTACATAAGATGGAATATTATATAGCCATTTAAAATAAGACATCTCCATGTACTGACATGGAAAGGTGCTCATGACACGTCACTGATTGAAAAAAATTTAAATATGATACCATGTATAGCACAAAATATGTGTTGGTCTCATATAAATGCATAGAGAGATGTTTAGAAGTCTGTTCAACAAAATGTTTGGGTTACTTCCAAGTAGCAAGATTTGGGGGGAATTTTCCCCCGTTCTTTTTTCTTCTTTTCTATACTGTCTTAATATTTTTTCAATACACATTATCATTTGTACAATTTTAAAACTTCCTTTAAGTTCAGATTTTATAAACAATGGTCATACTAAAGTCCTAATATTTATAAACTACTTGATTTCTTTACCATCATTAAGACTAAATAGAGCATTCTTGGTATTGAGTATTAGTTCTCACTCAAGATGGGTGTCAGCTGGTAGGTCTTCATTGGTAAACACATTTGTCATGTGCTTACTCCACTAATTTTTCAGCTGAGCTGCTAACTATGACAAAGCAACAGAAAATATCCTCTGATGTCATTTCTTAGACTAGGAGGACACAAAGGATAATATTCTTCACAGTATAATACTCTAAGTTCCTACTGACTTTATTTCAAATATGATGCAAATTTTTCAATAGGTATAAAACCCAGATAAGAACATTTGCAAGTTTTTAAACAGGATCTATCCAATGTAATACAGTGAGTGTCTAAATGTGTTTATTTATATACTCATTCAATAAACATTTGAGCCCCTCCTATGTGTCAGGCCCTGAATCTACAGAGATTAAATCATACCCCGAAAGGAATTCACAATCTGGTAGGAGAGTAAAGTACAGATAATTATAATGTGATGTACTAAGAGCCAAGAGATAAGCACAAGTAATTTTGAGCACACAGAAGAGGAGCAATAATCATTAAGCTTCATTAATCAATAATCAATAATGACTATAAAAAGTACCACCGAATGTGTCACTTTCAAACACAAGTAAGTAGAGAATTTGCCTATGCTTGTTAAGGTTCACAAAATGCCCAGTACTGGCATGAAACTGATGGATAAAAGAAAAAGTTATGGTTAGGATCAAGGCTACATTTTTAAATGTTACTGTTTTTATGATCTCAAGTTAAACATAAAACGTTCCGGGCTTCCCTGGTGGTGCAGTAGTTAAGAACCCCCCTGTCAATGCAGGGGACACGGGTTCGAGCCCTGGTCTGGGGGGAATTCCACATGCCGCGGAGCAACTAAGCCCATGCGCCGCAACTACTGAGCCTGCGCTCTAGAGCCCGTGAGCCACAACTACCCAGCCCGTGTTCCACAAGAGAAGCCACCGCAATGAGACGTCTGTGCACAGCAACAAAGGCCCAATGCAACCAAAAATAATAAACTAATCAATTTTTTAAAAATCATATTAAAACATAAAACGTCCCTTAATTTTTCAGTAATAAAACTCTATTTGACAAAACAAAAATGAACTTTTTAGCTTTTGTCCAATAGCTAAGGCAACTGACACACTCTGACCACCTGAAACTAATTTCCAACTTTACCTAGCCCTATTAAAACTAAAGACGTTAAGTTTTATACGTTTTTTAACTCTGCACACATTTAGATATTCTGAACAAATTCTCAGCGTCTCATCTTTCGTAACCACATCAACGTGTAAAGTCAGGACTCTCCAGGCTTGTGAAATATAAAGGACAATTTCATCCAGGAACCGTAACAGTTGACCATTTCCTCTTTAGATAATTTCACTTCCTGGTACAGTATCAGAATGATTAATAATAATTCCTTGACCCAGAATTCTGAGTCTCTAAAATCGACTACTGAACCTCCGAAGAACCGGGTTCAGGGAGAAAAACGAGGCGCAAAGTTACCCAAACCGTCGCACCTGGGTCTTCACTGGGAAGAGAAGCCCTGAAGGGACAGACCGGAAAATCAACGTAGGGTGAGTGGAGGCAACGGGACTTCCAAAAGGAAATTCGGGGCTCAGGCCATAGCCCGGGGGCAGGTCGGGGCCTCACAGGTGTCTCACCTGGGCCTCCGCAGCCGCGGGGCTCCTAAAGATCCCCGGGAACCTCCGACCTGCGGAGGAGGCGTCACCCCCGCAGACGGCCCACGCAGTCCCGGGGCGCCGAGGTGAGTATTCCAACCCAGACACAAAGGAAGGAGGGCCACTCGGACTGTCGTTCCTTCCCTCCCGCTGCAGCTGCACCCGGGCGGGAGCCCGGAGCCACTCCGGACGCCGTCGCGTCTACTTCAAGTCCTCGCGGGTCGCTGACAGCCCAGACGCCTCACCTCCGGCTCCCTCACCCCTTCTGCCCAGGAATAAAGCCAGCCTCTCAGCCTCTGGACCGTGGAGCCGTGAAAACCCGCCAGTCCGCCGCGCTGGGACAACGCCGGCCCGCGCACGCCAATAAACACAC
>NW_006794332.1:1649188-1659217 GCF_000442215.2 Lipotes vexillifer | reverse complement strand
CTGCGTCCCGGCGGCTTGCAGACGCCTGGGTGACTCACACGGTTTCCTCGCTTTTGCAGCGTTAACGCAGAAGTTTGGGGAAGTAGGATTGCCGCCTACCCCAGCTGGAGGAACTAGAAAGCGGGTGGCTGGGAGACGCTGTGGAGCAGGGAGGATGGCTGGGAGAGGAAGGGGGCTGGTTTCTGGGCGGTGCCAAGCCTGAAACGGGGCGCGGTCACCGCCGAGCCTTCCCGCGGAGGCTGAGGAGGCCACGTCCCGCTACCCCAGGGTGAAGAGGCAGCCCCGGGTTTGTCATCCTCAGGACCTCCAGACATGTCTGAGGGGAAGAGCCGGAAGAGGTCGGCGCCCAAGGGAGCCCCAGCGGAGCCTGGGAAGCGAAGCGAGGGCGGGAAGAGCCTCGAGGGTCGGGGCGGTGGAGGCGGGGGCTGGGCGGATCCCCGAACCGGCTTGAGCCTTCTGTCGCTGGGGACGTGTCTGGGCCTGGCCTGGTAAGTGGTTCGAGGCCGCCCGGGGGTCCGGCCTCCCGTGGTCGCCCTCTCTTCTCTGGGTCCCGCGTCTGCCCCGGCCCCGCCCGGCTCGGCGTCCCGCTAACCTCTAGCCGCCACGCTCGTGGCTTCTGTTCCTCAGCATCGACCCCAAGGAAGGGACGGCCCAACCTTTAACTTTCGCTCGTTTCTCGTAATTTATTTTGCTTTTGTACTGCTGGCGTGCCTCGATCGCCCAGCTGGAACTGAGGCCAAGGTTTGGGAACGTCAACCATTAAGAAATGCAGATTCGGCCAAATTTCATTAAGCGCCTGTACAGGACAGAAGCTTTCCCGTTTTTAGAACCCGTTACTTCCTGTCCGCTGTGCATTTGGGACAAATTTGCCCCACCCCCATAAATGCCTAGTGGCAACGTTTGCAACCTTAAAAGAATTCATTATGATCTTAAAGCAACAAACGTGCATGATAATATAAAGTTTTGGAAGATAGCTCATATTTTGGTTATTGTGCATGCGTTAAGTCTGTTCCTAAGTTACAGACTGAGTTTTAGTATAACATTTTTGTTCACCTGAAACTAAAAACTTACAGTTTTTAAACCAAGCAAATAGCGATATATTGATGTCATAGGAAAGATGAATATTAAGAAATAACCTTAAAACCAACTTACTTTGTTTTCCTCAATCATATTCTTTAGGATTAACCTATTTCGTTTTAATAACAAGACTGACTCTTTAGAGTTCCCCTCCATTTTCACTGATTTTTGAAGTATTTAGAAGATAGCTCTTTATCTTCAAGAATAATTGGATTCTAGAAGCAACCCTGGATGTCCTCTCATCTAGAACATTTTTTCCTTTTTTTGGCTGCGTTGGGTCTTCGTTACTGCGCAGGCTTTCTCTAGTTGCGGTGAGCGGGGGCTACTCTTCATTGTGGTGCGCGGGCTTCTCATTGCCGTGGCTTCTCTTGTTGTGGAGCACGGGCTTTAGGCACACGGGCTTCAGTAGTTGCGGCATGCGGGCTCAGTAGTTGTGGCTCGCGGGCTCTAGAGCGCAGGCTCAGGAGTTGTGGCTCACGGGCTTAGTTGCTCCGCGGCATGTGGGATCTTGCCAGACCAGGGCTCGAACCCGTGTGTCCCCTGCATTGGCAGGTGGATTCTTAACGACTGCGCCAGCAGGGAAGGCCTAGAACATTTTTGATGCTAGTAAATTTTGAAGTATACTTTACTGATGACTCATCTTCAGTCAGTCAGTCAATAAAAGATTTGTTACAATAAAGTGAAATGTTGATTATTAAATATTCTCTCCAAAAAGAGATAAATTGTTATTTTACTAATATATTTGTTTATGGAATATTTTGATCTTAAAAGAATAAATGTACAGAACTTACTGTTTTAAATAAACTGCTTTTATGTCTTATATTGCATGACCTTCTTCAGGTAAATCAAAAACTTTGTGCTGGGCTTCCCTGGTGGCGCAGTGGTTGAGAGTCCACCTGCCGATGCAGGGGACACGGGTTCGTGCCCCGGTCCGGGAAGATCCCACATGCCGCATGGCCACTGAGCCTGCGCGTCCGGAGCCTGTGCCCCGCAACGGGAGAGGCCACAACAGTGAGAGGCCCGCTTACGGCAAAAAAAAACAAAAACAAAAAAACAAAAAAAAACTTTGTGCTGGGAAAGTTATTCAGTACTAGAACTTAGTAGGCTAAAATATATATGTTGCTTCTTTCTAGAACCTAATACAACTGGTTTTAGTTACTGAATTTGTTAATTCTCATCCAAAGATTCATATTCATATGAGATAAATTACATCAGAAAATGCTCAACTTTTCAATAATTTAGTTACTGTCCTGGGAAAACACACTAACAGTAATCTATAAAGGAAAACAACTGTTGAAAAGCAGACACTTCAGCTCAGGAATTTACTGTTAGTGCCTGCAGTAAAGATACAAACAAGTTATATTCAAGTAGGAAGATTTTATTTGAACTATGTCTTTGCAAAATAATAAAACAATGCTCAAAGATTATTTCTAAAATGGGCAGATTCAATGATTGTTATTAAATGACTGTTAATTGCTCTTGTGAAATCTTTTACGACAAGAGCTGAAGTATAAATACTTTTGTCACAATAGCACATATGTATTCGTGGCAATAGCACAATAGCACATATGTATTCGTGGTAAATAAAATGCAAACATTGGGCTTCCCTGGTGGCGCAGTGGTTGAGAGTCCGCCTGCCGATGTAGGGGATGCGGGTTCGTGCCCTGGTCCGGGAAGATCTCACATGCCGCGGAGCGGCTGGGCCCGTGAGCCATGGCCGCTGAGCCTGCGCGTCCAGAGCGTGTGCTCCGCAACGGGAGAGGCCACAACAGTGAGAGGCCCGTGTACCGCAAAAAAAAAGAAATTGCAAACATTTAGCATCTCAGCCCACTGGAATTATAACTAAGGCACTGACATTTTTACCACTAGGATTAGCACCTAAAGATTGGTCTATCAAATCTTTATTGCATGCTATTGTACTGACACTGTTCTGGTTGTTAAAATACAAAATCGAATATATGTGCCTAAATACAGCTTAGGAGTACTCTAATTTTGTCTGATTAAGTTAGGGCAGAGATTTGAACCCTTGCACTGTCCGAGGTTGATTTCAAGGCATCACTATTTCAGTATCTTCAAACCATTAGTCTTTGGATCCTTGTTTGGAAAATAAACAGAGATAATGCAACAAAATGGTGGTACTTGAACATCTCTCTATTAACCAAAGTCCTGATAATCATCTTCTGTCAGCCTGACAATAAGATGTTGGAGATAACAGTTGCCCAGAACTATAGGGCCTGAGTGTTGGTTTGCATACGTCATTTATAAACTCTTTAAGGAAATTTTCCACGTAAGAGATTGAAGATATTCTGCTTTCAAAAAGTTTTTTAAAGTTATGAAGGTACTAAACAAGACAAAACCTTAAAATCTTATTACATAGAAATAACTAGAACTTCTAGTCAACTAGAAGTTCACTGTAAAACTTTTAAGTTTCTTCTGGAAATTTCAACAGATTTTTTAATTGCCTTTATAAAAGTTTGTCATAGCATTTGTGATAATTATGTATCAGAAGTCAAAAGCTCTTTCAACCATCAGATAATTCAGGGGGTTTTTTTTCTCTATCTAATACAACTTTCTCTATAAATCGTTTATACAGTAAAATCTTGGCTAACCCCATTTTTCAGCTTTTGTTGTTAGTGGAGTTTAATCTGAAAGACAGTTATCCTTTAATTACCTTGATTTTTAAAAATGGAATATGGTCTGTGTGTTCCTGAACTTTCAGTATTATGCTGAAAATGAAGTTGCTGTATGAAACATACAGCTAAATGGATACTGACTCTTTCTCGTTACTAAGTTGAAACAGAGCCAAAGAAAAATCCTGTATATATAAATCCTCCATCAGCTGTCTGACATCTAGGCCTCCTAAAGGAGCTATACAGAGACAAGACTCCAAGGAACTGCATGGTTTATTCCTACAGGGCCCTGAATCTATGAGTTCTCTGTAAACTGCAATGGATTATGAAGAAGTCAGGAAGGTTCCCTTTGTAAAGCCTACACTAAGGTGGCCAATTAATCTGGGTGCTTTTCTCCTACATCCATACCTTCAAGATCTTTACCTATGATAGTGAAAAGAGGCCCCAAAACAGGGTAAGAGAATGCTTCTTTTCCTATTAATGGGTCTCATCTATTCACTTCATCCTTTGCTATAAACCCAACCCTGGTTCAAAGTGTGACAGGCCTGGGGCTTCTAGCAAGTGTTAAGTAGAAGGGAGCCCTGATCCATTTTACCACTCTAGGCTTGTCAGAGGGATGGGAAAAGCAGCTGTGCAAAGCAATTCAAAAGAAAGGGCCAAGGTACGTAAAGAGAATAGTTGATGTTTTATGTTCAAGGCACTTTAAGAGCTTTATTAATATGAACCTCTTTAATCTCTACAACACCCTATGAACTAAGTAGTTTTATCCCCACTTTGCAGATGAGGAAACTAGCAAAGGTAAGTTAAATAACTTGCCCAAGGTGCTTGTACAGCTAGTAAATGGCAGAGCCAAAGTTGCCTAGCTTCACATTCAACCAGTATGATATGCTGTCTACCTTTGATATTAATCCAAAAAGAGGCCAAGACCCTAGAAATAGAAATCCCTAGTCCAGAATTGTTTATAATCCTTTCTTTTCCTAGAAGCTGTAGCCCTTAGCAGACCCTAATTGTTGTCTCATCTAAACGAAGGAAGATAGGGAGTAAGGAGGTCTTGAACTGCTCCTGTTAGAAAATGCCTCTGACTCATAAAAAGGAAACAAAGCACCTTGGGCATAATCTGGATGCCAGTTTCAAAAATTAGTGTTTCACAATTGAAACCACCTTCTCTAGTGTACATTTTTGGCTTCTAGAAAAATCAGTCTCTCCCTTAATGTTAAATGAGTTAATATTTATAATGCACTTAGAATAGTGTCTGGCACTTCTAAGTGAAAATAAAACAAATGTATTTTAACTCAGCATCATACAGACCACTGTTGGTTATTTTCATTACTAGCACTAAGTAAACTTTATACTTGTTTTTTCTTTTATGCACTATTCATATATAGAAATAGTGAATTTTATTTTTTTATTTTGGTGAGAAGCTAACCATGAAAAAAACTCTACAAATTATCATCAGAGATGGTCACTAATATGATACAGTTTTCTTCAAGCTTTTGCTTAATATTTGAATTTTGAAGAGAAGTGTGGAGATAACATTAAAAAGATTAAATAAAACAGAAAGTCCTGTAATGAATTTTTGTGGATCAACCTTCATAAGAAATCCCTCTTATAATAATGATTTTATTCTAAATGAACACACTGATCTGTAGGATAAATCCATGAGGTTAACACTGGAGTAATGGATGATAAAACTAGTTCCTGAAATTAGACATTTCTTTAGACTGTCTTTCTCCTTCATCTCTGTCTGCTGGTCCCTAAAAGCCAAGAATGAAATAACCAATCAGAAAAGAATTGTCTACACATCCTTCTTTGAAATTAGGATAATAGTGTTTTCTAATAACGAGAAGTTTTGTTTAAAAGTTCATAGTAACACACAGGAGAAGTCAATCTGTACTAATTATGTAACCTGGGCTTACTTAATTCACTGTTATCTCATAGAATAAACATTAGCCATCATCAAAAGAAATTTATTTCATCCGACATTGTAAACATTTGTTTAAAATGCAAAAACTCCATTTTAGTTTTGGACAGTTTTATAAACAACAGTTAGCTAATGATATTTATGAGTTTGATTCAGTCACCTCTCCATTGAGTTTTGAATCTTTAAATGTTTGTCTTTCAGTGGAAGTCATTTTTACAATAAAGTGTCAACTTGTCGTTGTCATCTTGGCTAGGAGATTTGAAAATTTACAATATCTAAGTCACATCCCAAACCAATTAAGTCAGAATTTCTGTGGTAAGACCCAGGCATTACACTTTTTTAAAGCTGCCAGATGAGGGTTTCCCTGGTGGCGCAGTGGTTAAGAATCCGCCTGCCAGTGCAGGGTACACGGGTTGTGCCCCGATCCAGGAAGATCCCACACGCCGCGGAGCAACTAAGCCCGTGCGCCACAACTACTGAGCCTGCGTGCCACAACTACTGAAGCCCGTGTGCCTAAAGCCCGTGCTCCACAACAAGAGAAGCCACGGCAATGAGAAACCTGCGCACCGCAACTAGAGAAAGCCCGCGCACCGCAACGAAGAGTAGCCCCCGCTCGCCGCAACTAGAGAAAGCCCGGGTGAAGCAACGAAGACCCAACGCAGCCAAAAATATAAATAAATTAATTTTAAAAATTTAAAAAGTAAAGCTGCCAGGCGACTCCAATATGCAGTGAAGCTGTTGAACCACTGGACTGCGTACTCACTCCTCACTTCTTATAAAAGCTGCCACTACCTATACCAGAATTTATGTTGTCCTTACCAGAAGTGGGCATAAAATACTGCTTTAACATCTGAACTTAAATGGGTTTGAGTTAGGAAGTAGTGATTTTTTTTTCCCTTTTTCAGGTTTGTATTTCAGCAGTCGGAAAAGTTTGCAAAGGTGGAAAACCAATACCAGTTACTGAAAATGGAAACCAACGAATTCCAAGGGCTTCAAAGTAAAATCAGTTTAATTTCAGAAAAGGTAATTATTAATTGGCATACTTGGGGAGGTTTTACCGTTTTTCTTCCCCATTGCCACCCTTCTACCCCAGTTAATAAATTCTTTTTTCCTGCCTTTTAGACCATTACTACTTCAACTCTCATTGGTTTTCCTACTTCTTCACATTCTCCCTTTAATCCAACTTAGTCTTAGCTTACATTTCAAAAGGACAAGAATTTTCTAATATATGACAAATGTTATTGTTTAAAAAGACCAATATTGTCATAATGACGTGACCTCAATTTTCTATTTAAATATCAAGTATCTAGAGCACTGAAAATATTATTGATTTTTAGATATAAAATGAAAATAGGAGTAGCACTTTTTGGACTAAGATCCATCAGTTTTTTTCTTTATTTCCACTTGGTAAGCATATATATTCATATGCATATAAGAATGACTAACCTAAAATAAATATTGATTTTTATAGACAAATGAAAATTAAAATCTATGTCTATTTTGTGTTTCTTCAAGCTGCAAATACAAGTGCATTACTACTGTGGTTCTTAGAAATATGAGACAGATAAAAAATTTTTAACTCAGGAGAAGGTCAGCTGCAACCAATAAGTCATCATGTGGGCCTTGTCTGGCTACCAGAGACCAAGCTATCATTGGGAAACATGGCTTGTTTGTTCCTTTGTTCATTGCTGAGCCTTTACTCAGTGATAAGGTAGAAAAGGATTTGTGCTTGGCCCCAGGGTAAGCAAAGATGTTGCAAAAATAGAAATGAAATAGATGGCCTAAATCCCTGCAGCCTGATGCACAGAATAAGCCTGTAGTCCCCAAGAAGATAAGAGTCATGGATTAAAATTATCCCTTACACATGCCAGTGAATTCCATGAAGGGTGAGTTTAGAGGCCTCTGGGAAGGTGCTGCAAGAGTTGGTATTTTGACCTAGGGCTCAGGATGGAAACTGATTGTAGTTATCAAAAGCCCTCTAATCAGAGCAAACGTAATGATAGAAAAAATTCCAGGAGATAGAAACTTCATGTACTTAAATGCTATTGAAAACAAATTTTGAAGAAAGATTTCCTTTTTAAATGAAAAATTTGGCAGCAATTAAAATGCTTTTAGTGAATCTCTGCCTTGCAAGCTTGGAACCTGGTAAGGAGGACAAAGATTTAACATATGATTAGAATTTGAAGTCAAATATTACAGGAGATTAGAGCCTGGCCTGTCAGCTATCACTCTCAGTATCTCTCCCCAGTAGCCCTCTAGTTTCCCTCTTCTAATATCTAATTACTCCTAAGCAGCTGTAAGGTGGAACACTGCCCTAAGGGTTTTTTTTTAAATTTATTTATTTTTGGCTGCGTTGGGCGTTTGTTGCTGTGCGAAGGCTTTCCTCTAGTTGCTGCGAGTGGGGGCTACTCTTCATTGTGGTGTGCGAGCTTCTCACTGTGGTGGCTTCTCGTTGTGGAGCTCAGGCTCTAGGCAAGTGGGCTTCAGTAGTTGTGGCACACGGGCTCAGTAGTTGTGGCTGGCGGGCTCTAGAGCACAGGCTCAGTAGTTGGGGCTCACGGGCTTAGTTGTTCCGCGGCATGTGGGATCTCCCCAGACCAGGGCTCAAACCCGTGTCCCCTGCATTGGCAGGTGGATTCTTGACCACTGTGCCACCAGGGAAGTCCCTGTCCTAAATTTTTTGTATTAAATCTACAGTTTGGTAGACTGAGAATGTAAACATAAGGGCTTCTCCATGCATAAATTAAAATATTCATTTTTTTTCTTACTTTCCACTACGTGGCCAATTTTATAATGGCCAATGTTTTTAATAAAACTCATGTAGATTAAAAAAATGCTTTTGTAAGCAACAAGGATGTATTTTATGGCACAGGCAAATATAGCCATTTGTTTGCAATAACTTTAAATGGAGTATAATCTGTACATCTATGTTGTACACTTGAAACTAATATAAGATTGTTAATCAACTATACTTCAATTAAAAGTAAATAAATAAATACCTTTGAAGCAGATATTTAAAATATCATCCTAGGATCCAAGAAATATTGTCTTCACACAGTTCGTTCTCTCCCAGTCTGCCCTAGGAGTAGTTTAACAATAGCTGCCTCTTTACAGAGCTGGCCCTAAAGGCCAGCTTAATGCAGTAGGAGGGGAAAACAACTAGACATGGGCTCTCATCATAACTGTGTGACTTTGGAAAAATCACTTTAACTTCTCTTGGCCTCTATTTCATCATTTATTAAATGAGAATATCAAGATTTGTGTAAGGATCAGATGAGATACAATGTATATGCAAGCTCTTTGAAAACTTCCAAGCAGTAATAAATTTAAGATATTAACTTTTGTAAAAAATGAAAAACCATTAGACTATAATGGCAGCCCATAAATGCTAGCTATTGTGGTGTACTAGTCACTTATTGTTTGCAGATTAAGTCTTTGTTATCCTGAAAAGTTGATCTTATAATTGGAGTCTCCTGGGTTATACTGCCTCCAGGTTATAGTGATGCTCTGGTGAACAGCCTAAACAAGAAATTACCTTGGATTAAGATAAGCTTGTCTCTGCAAAATGCTGCTAATAGGACAACTAAACATAACACTATTACCAATGTACAAGTATTTCTCATAGTTGGTGTTTTTAAAGGAACTTGTATTATAGCTACATGTATACATTAAAAATAATTTTTAAACAAGGTTTCAGAACGATACTGTTATGCATTGTTCCCAGCTATCACCTGGAACTGCTTCAGGTCCTGATTGGGGTGGACCCAGGAGGTTTCTGGCCATTCTTCTTCCTAAATATCAAGAAACATGTTTTTTATACCCTGAGATACGGGGACTACAAAAAGGCATAAAACATGGTCTCTTCCCCTAAGGAATTTAGAAGCTCTCATAGCTTCTTCTGGCTAATTCATCAGTATAGGGACTATACTGTATCTTTGTTTTTATATCCAGTGTCTAGCACAAGGTCTGGCACAGAGCAAACACTCAAGAATTCTTGAATTATATGCGCTAAACGCCAAATAAGTGGCAAATATGTAATATGATAGATTCTACAGGAGTTCAGGCTCTCATGGCTAGGGTCATGGAAGAATGCTGCATTGAAAACCTGAGACCTGGTCTGAGCCTTGAAGGAAGGACAGAACTTAGCTAGACAAAGAAGAAAGGCTAACATATAGAGAAGTTATGGAATTTGGGACTTCCTCCTAGAAGTGTTAGGAAACGTTAAGGGGTTTTTAATGTTCTACCATGATGTACATAGCAGTTTTTAAAACTTTAAATCTGGCTGTAGTGTGTAGGATGATTTAGAGGAAGTAACTAGAAGCAGCTGTTAGATAATATTTCTATAGTATTTCCTTGATCATCGAAGTTCGGTTTGGATGCCCTATGTAAGTGCTTCCATAG
>NW_006794332.1:1632781-1649178 GCF_000442215.2 Lipotes vexillifer | reverse complement strand
GTGCTTCCATAGCTCTTTCCCTGTCACAGCGCATGTAGACTTTGCTTTCTCCCCAATTAAACTAAGCTGCTTAAGGGCAGAACTGTGTCTTGTACAGTATTATGTCTTCAGCATAATGCTGCAAACATTTGATAAATTAATAATCATTTCTAGGCCTTCCTGTAGTCTCTAAGGCTGTTATCTTTGTGTGAGTATAGGCTAAGAAAGAGGTCCACAACCTGGTCCTTCTATATTCTAGACATTTTAGGAGATGCTAGGAGCTCACCATAATTTATAGATACTTAGAACACTTTACTGTTTGACATCAGTTGTCTCTGTAAACTGATTTTTTTTTTCACTTTTTGCCTTTGTGATAGTTATAAGATCTGATTCTGGTACCTTTTCTGCAAGAGGTCAGTCAACAAAATTTTTTTTCAGGCAGAAAGTCTTCCAGAGTCACAGAACTTAGGAAAGTTAACAAATTTTATAACTAAGTCAGTTTCTAAAAAGCCAAATAACTATTAAAATGACAGCTAAGTTGCTTTCCATTGGAATAAAAAAAGAAGGAAATGTGATATATTTCAGGCTTCTTTAACATTATTTTTCTTTTGAATATCCCTCCGTGAAAATGCACAGATATTTAGGATTATAAGTTCAGGTGTATACGGTTGGCCCTCTGTATCTGTGGGTTCCCCATCCAAATATTACATGAGGGACTTGAGCACCCATGGATTTTGGTATCCACAGGAATACCAATGCCCCACAGGTGGATACCTAGGGATGAGGGACAACCGTATTTTTCTACCGTAGTGCTAATCTATTAAATGTGTTTAAAACATGTTTTTAATAACTTAAATATATAACAATTGTTTTTGTCTGTATGATTCTTATTTATTCGGATATTTTAGACATCTTCAGAATTTGAACTTGGCAAGTGATTGTTAAAGTGTGTTTCCCTAATATAAAAGTTATTAAGTAGCCTTGGGAATTGTTTTGTGTTATAAATGCAGCTTGCAACTACTGAAAGTATCCTGCAGGAAGCTACATCATCCATGTCTTTGGTGACCCAGTTTGAGCAGGAAGTATCCAGCCTCCAAAGTATCATGCATGACATTCAGAATAGTGAAGAGATGCTCACTCAAAAGATGCAAAGCCTTAATGAGAAATTCCAGAACGTTACAGATTTCTGGAAGAGAAGCCTAGAAGAAATGAATGTTAATACAGACATTTTCAAATCAGAATCAAAACATATACATTCTCAAGTTACTGTCCAAATTAACTCAGCTGAACAAGAAATAAAATTGCTCACTGAAAGGCTAAAAGATTTGGAAGATAGCACACTAAGAAATATTAGAACTATAAAAAGACAAGAAGAAGAGGATCTTCTGCGAGTAGAGGAGCAGCTTGGCTCCGACACAGAAGCACTTGAAAAGTTAGAGGAGGAACAGCATGCTCTCTTTGCCAGAGATGAAGACCTGACTAATAAACTTTCCAGCTACGAACCCAAAGCTGAAGAATGCAAGACACATTTGCCAACAATTGAAAGTGCTATTCGCTCTGTTCTCAGAGTCTCTCAGGATCTGATAGGGACAGAAAAGAAAATGGAAGACTTGACTCTTCAGATGTTTAATATGGAAGATGATATGCTGAAAGCAGTATCTGAAATCATGGAGATGCAGAAAACCCTTGAAGGAATTCAGTATGATAATAGCATATTAAAGATGCAGAATGAACTGGATGTTCTAAAAGGAAAAGTTCATGATTTTATAGTATATTCAAGTACAAGAGAAAAGGGGACTCCAGAAGAATATAATCTAGAAAATAAAGGAATTGATAGTGATTTTTGAATGCACTACATTTATCCTGATGAACCACATTATTATACATAACCTGATTAGTTCCATGCTTTTGAGTTATTTTGATATGCCTCACTTTACCCTACATTATTGGAAAATAAGTGAGGTGTCCACACAAATGCGTTATCCAGAGAGTCAAAGCTTATCTTTTTAAGCAATAAAACTTATTTCAATTTTCACCATTTTAAATAGAAACATTTCAAAAATATATATTTCTCTACTTTTTTGAAGCAATATACTTAATATTTTTAAATGTTTTTCTAATAATTAATGGACATTATTGTGAATTTCATCTGCCATATTGGACCCAAATATATTAATGTCCCTAGGAGCTATTGAGGGGTGTTTACCTCCTCACTCGACCCCAGTTTGCTGTTTTTCAAACCTTCTGTCTATTTCTTATACCTTTTCTGTCACCTGAAAAAGTGACCCACTGACCTGATCTTACTGTCAGGTTGATCAGTAATGTTTTCACCTCAGCCAGTTTTTCGTTTCTTTTGCAATTTACTGCAGGCTAAGAATCCAGACAACCAAGTTTATAGGAATTTTGTCTAAAATAAAAGATAACATGCCTGAGGGAGAGCCTGGAATGCTTTGCTATGAATTAATATGCACTTTTTGAAAACTATGGAGACTGGGAAACATTTTTACTTTTTGTTAAGGTTCTAAACTGTTATAGATACTTGTAAGAAATTTTTTTAAAGAGTAAATGTGTTCTTTTTGAAAGTTTTCCCTATGAATTAAGTGTGCATCCTGTGAAGTATGGACTTTGGGAATATCTTTGTATACCTGGGCGTTTTTTTTTTTTTTAAGGTTCTAACTGTGTTACAGACCGTTGTGTTTGCTAGGTACATGATCTCTAGATAAATTTTCTACTTACAATAAAAATACACTAATAAGCCTGTGGCCTATTTTAAAGAAGAAAAAGCAGCATAATGAGATATGATGTGATAATTATGGTAACTAAAATATGTCATTATTTTAGAGTCCCCAAACTAATTACCCAACCAAATTTGTTTTACATAGTGATTTTATTTTACACAAAATTATATAATAGAGTCACAAAGAATAAGACATGGACATATTGAAATGAAATTAGGGGGAGGTCTAGACAGATTTTTGCAATAATGATAATCGGAAATGTGCAAGTTTGGGAAAGCACATAACACTTTTATTGGTAAACTGATGTATCAAGGGTGTCCAAGGTTAGTGTTGAAAGAACTGAGTTAACTGCATTTGAAAGTACTGTTCTAACAACATGTTTCTTCTTGCCAATAACCAACTATAGTCCCAGTTTTATAATGCAATTTCAGTGGAATTAAACACAAAGAACTTGAAAGAAGTCAGTTACAAAAGATAGTTGTGGTCAGGTGGTTTTATTATGTAAATCTGTACATTTTTTGAAAAATCCCAAATAAGTTCTACTTTGGGGTTAGGAAGGCCTATGGTAGACAGCCATGGGTCATAGGCATAGCACTAATTTCTAGAATATTAACATTAAATTTCTTGACTTCTGAATATGTAAGTTCTTGTCTGTGTGTACTAACAAAATTGTATTTGTTTGCTTTTATTTTCAAGCTAATAAAATAGATTATAAAGTTAACTGGAACTTTGTCGTTTCAACCTCCATCCTGCCAGGGAATATGTGATCTCTTGTACTCTTTACTTTTATTTATTTATTTATTTATTTATTTATTTATTGGTGTGTCACCAGATTTGATACATCGTTATTATTAACTACGGTATGTACCATAGTAATGGTTACAGAAAATAAATGGAAATAAGGTGGCCACTGTGCTCTATAGTGACAATTACAAGGGAAACAAAAACTGCCCTTCTACAATTATTTCATGAGAAAATATTGTGTACATGTATGTACACATGTATATATTCCTTTCTTCAGGGGTTTTCCTATAAAAAATTGTCACTAGAGAGATTTAGATGTACCTAGGTTGTCTTCCTCTGTTTCTTAAATTCATTTATTTAAGAAAGATACTTGAAATTTCAAAAACTTTCCTGTGTATCAAATATTAAATTACATTGTTAGTTTTTCCTTTAAGGAAGATTACCATATCCTAAGACACATTTTTGTATCTTTGTAATTAATAATAAATTTTACATTAAGTTTCTGATAGAGAGTAGTGTCCATTTTTTTAATTAGCACATATAAATCACTTTTACAAAACAAACACCTAATTTTCTTAACCCTTCGATGTAAAGTTAAAAAGTATTATTTGTAGTAATATTTCCTTAAATTTTAACTAAAGATGAGAAGCTGTTGACTAAGTGTATTTTTATATTTTATAATGAAAAATGTTGATTTATTAGCCTGTATGGATTGATAGAAAACTAAATTTGTAAGATACAAAGTTAATGGCTTTTTTTTTTTTTTGGCTGCACCATGCGGCTTGCAGAATCTTAGTTCCTGGACCAGGGATTGAACCCACACCCTTGGCAGTGAAAGCGTGAAGTCCTAACCACTGGACTGCCAGGGAATCTCCAATGGCATTATTTTAATTTTAATCTAATTGTAGGTCTTTGTGTGAATCTATAATCTTGGCCAAAGATTAATGTGATGTCATATTCATCAAACATAATTTTTTTAATGTATTTCTCTGTAGATTTACCTCATATTTGCACAGTTGGCAAAAGCTCTGCAAATTCACCCAGTATCTGTGTCACTTCAGCTATGAACTACTAATTTAACACAAATCAAAATGCTCCATCCCAGCTTTACAGAGCAGGGAAGGATAGAACCGACATTTTGGAGCCTATTATGTGTCACACTGCTAGGAGGCCTACATTCGTCATCATCCTAACAGCTCCATGTATTGAGTATCTACCCTGTCCCAGTCATTGTGCTAGGCACTTGGCATGTGTTATCACAGATTCTCACCACAGCTTTGCTAGCTATGAGACCCCTTTTACAAATGAGGAAATTGAGGCTCAGCAAGATTAGGAATCTTACCATCACACTGCTGAGTCTGTCCAATTCCAGAGGCCACTGACCTCCCACTATACAGTACAACCTGCTGCTGTTCAACCAGGGAGGGGGAAAAAAAAAAATCACAAGAAATCAGCTGTCAGTAGAACTATCTTGAGAATTCAGAAAGCTATAATTCAGTCAAATGCGCCCACTACTATGTTGCCATTAAACTAGACTATAAGTCCCTCAAAAGTTGTAACTGTGACCTAAAATTATTTGGGCCTTGGTCATAAGAAAGAATCAATAAATGTTTAGGGAAGAGTGAGAAAGCAGTGGGGGAGAAAAAAACCCTGGACTGGAATCTTCTAATCTAGGTTTTGCCACTGACTCTGTGCTCTTGGGCACTTTATTTTGGGGCTCAGTTTTTTAATTTGTAAAATGAAGGAATTGTACCAAATAATTTCTAAAATCTCTCCTGGCTTTAAGTGGTTTTAAACTTTAGAGATCAATAAAATTTCCAGGTCTCTTAGTACAGTTCAAAGATCCTTTAGCAAAGTTTTTGGAAGGCTGATTGGACCCATAAATCATTCCCTTGACTCACGTTGTTTTGCTTGTAGATCCAGACAATACTTAACATTGCAGGGCAGCATCTATCTTAGTACCTTGCTCATATGATAGGAATAGGAATATTAGTAAGTATTCAAATTACTGGGTGAATCTTTCGAGCTACCAATAGACTCCAACTCTTCTGATCATCTTAAGCAAAGAGCTTAAACAAGCCATTATGTAATCTTTAAACATAATTCAGTGAAACAATTTCTAGGCTATTCCTATACTGTATTTTCTATTTTAGTGAAGACTAATAGAAGTTAGTAATAAATTGCTTTTATAGCCTACCAAATGTGACAAAGAGGCTTACTAACAGTTTCTTAATGATCTTATACTTCTAAGAATAAATTTAGCCCTTTCTGAGATGTCTTGTTTAATGCTGTTAAGCTATCTCTACCAGATTAGATACATTAATAAATGATAACCTAGTAATGAAATAGATGAAAGTAAGCCCTCTCCTTTCACCTTTGAAAATTTCTTTCAGCAAATACAATTTATTGCAAAACTTTCCCCTAAAAAATAAAATTTAAGGTTTTGCACTCACTGCTTGATTTCCTTCCTATTTGTGGCTATTCGTTACTGTCATACCCATGATAATTTTTTCACAGTCTAACTTCTCTACCAAAAACAAACAAACAAACATTTTGGGCCACCATCCCCACCACTAATCAACGTAGCATAAACCCATTGAGAAAAATCCTAAAATATATTTTGGAACCAAATATATATGATAGGGCAAGAAGGGTGTATTGATGCTTTGAATTAATTTTTCTACTGCCCCATTTCAGATTCATTTCTTTGCAATTATATGACTGGTCCTTTTTTAAGCTGCTGTAAAAATAATATTCCAAGCATATTAAATATTTATTTGCATTAAGTAGAACTAAGTTAATGTTACCAAAATAACCCCAACAGGTTACCTGAGTGAACCAGGCAAAGGCAGTTTAAGAAAGATTCATAAAAAACATATTGAAGAAATACAATTATTTTGTACTTGATGTCTTTAAACTGCATTTTTTATTTTGTAAAAATTTTTTTCAACCTGCATATTTGTTTTTGATTCCTTATTTTTTCTGAATTTTAAATAATCCATTTACTGACATTTTCTTTCCCAAACTAAGTGACAAACTTTCTGGCAGAGTCAGTTCCTGATCATACTAGCACATATCAGCACAGTAAACGTTGTTGAATCAAGATGGTTTTGATTATTAGTAGAAAGCTATAGACAATCTCCACTTTAAAACAATGCTTTCCGGGCTTCCCTGGTGGCGCAGCGGTTGAGAGTCCGCCTGCCGATGCAGGGGACACGCGTTCGTGCCCCGGTCGGGAAGGATCCCACGTGCCGCGGAGCAGCTGGGCCCGTGAGCCATGGCAGCTGAGCCTGCGCATCCGGAGCCTGTGCTCCGCAGCGGGAGAGGCCACAACAGTGAGAGACCCGCGTACCGAAAAAAAATAAAAATAAAAAAATAAATAAATAAAACAATGCTTTCCTAGAAAACAAGCTGAAAGTTTAATGTGCAAAGTGGAACAACTGACTTACATGTTATAAATGGAATTTCTTTTTTCAATGTAATCACAATGTATATCTGTGTTACAACACAGGCTTTGACAATATATTTTACATTTGTTCTTTAATTTTTTTTCTTCATAGTTTAGCATACAGCGCACAGGCTTAAGTTAATCTTCTGATTGAAACTTAATTGAAACCTGACAATTCCTATGTGTTTTATTTTTTTTTAATTAAATAAATTTGACATATAACATTGTGTAAATTTAAAGTGTACAACATGATACTTTGATACATTGATATATTCAGCCTTGAGAAAGGATATCCTGCCATTAGTGACAACATGGATAGACCTCAGGCATGTATGTTTTAATTTTCAATTTTGTATTGTTTATGATACCCATCTTATCACTCTAATCAACACTTTAATATTCCCCTGTCCCTCTTGACTTTATTAACTGATGGCACAATGCAATAAAAATTCAAATATTAAAAATACAATAAAATAAAATAACTCAATTTCCCCAAAACTGCTATATAAACACACATACACACGCACACAACAACAAAAATAACAACTTGAAATGTTGCCAGGCAGTTGTGTGGCTCAAAATGTTCATCAGCTGATTTGTCCAAGTTAAACCAAAACAATTTAGAGACATCAGTATTCAATGGATGCTGGGGAAGGAGGATGGCATTGAAACATCCAAAAGTTGATAATCACTTGTATTTGGAATCTTGGAATTTTAGAACCTTGGAGATAGTGCTTTGTTTGTTTGTTGTTTTGTTTTTTACATATCTATCATCTCTATTAAACTACTGAACTGAGTTGAAGCCACAACCGAAGCTGTACTCATCTTTATGTTTCTCAGACTTCACATGCCTGACAACACACTAGGAACTTAAGGATTACTAATTGAATGGAGTTAGTTCAATACCCCAGAAAAGTATTCATAAAAGTAATAGGACAATAAAGTCCCTTCATTCTAGCACTTGTACCTACAAACAAACTTGCATTTCAGAAGTCATGTTGTCTTGTTTGACCCCCCCAAATTTACCGAAACTCATCTAGAGGGGGCTTCCTCCTCCCTTCTCCAGCAACTGAAGATACATCATTTCCCCTCATTTAGCTCATTTTGTCACCATGCAGAGGACTGGTGGTTCCAAAATAACTGGAAAATGCCATTTGCAGTCACATGAAATTTCCTCAATGTTTCCCTTCCTATTAATTAGCAATACGCTTCATGCCTCTTTTACCAAATGCTTTCCAGAAGAGCAGTAACTTTATAGTTTAAAATAACACCTAAAATTTAAGTTGAATTTTAAATGTTAAGCTTTTACTCAATTTAATTATTCTGGTACTATATTTTCTTACAGTGTCAGAAGTCTGAAGCTATCATAGAACAATTGAAGTCTTTTCAAATAATTACTCATCTAAAGCGTCTACAGGAGGAGATTTATGAAGTGAAAACTTGGTCCAACAGGATAACTGAAAAGCAGGATATATTGAACAACAATTTGACCACTGTTTCTGAAGATGTTACAAAAGTAGACCAAAGTACAACTTCCATGGCAAAAGATGTCGGTCTCAAGATTACAACTGTAAAAACAGATATGCGACGTATTTCAGGTTTAGTAACTGATGTAACATCATTGACAGATTCTGTTCAAGAACTAGAAAATAAAATAGAAAAAGTAGAAAAAAATACAGTGAAAAACATAGGTGATCTTCTTTCAAGTAGCATTGACCGAACAACAATGCTCCGAAAGACAGCATCTGACAATTCACAAAGAATTAACTCTGCTAAGAAGATACTTTCTGAGCTACAGAGTGATTTCAGCAAGCACACAGATAGATTTTTAAGCTTAGAAAGTGACAGAGCTAAAGTTCTGAAGACAGTGACTTTTGCAAATGATCTAAAACCAAAGGTGTATAATCTAAAGAAGGACTTTTCCCGCTTGGAACCCTTGGTAAATGATTTAACAGTACGCATTGGGAGATTGGTTACTGACTTACTACAAAGAGAGAAAGAAATTGCTTTCTTAAAAGAGAAAATATCTAACTTAACAATAGTCCGAGCTGAGATTAAGGATATGAAAGATGAAATAAAACACATTTCAGATATGGATTAGCTTGAAATTATTTAGATTAGACTGAAGAAACTTTAATAGGACCTCTGTCATGTTATAAAAAGACTGACAAGTCAGAAATAATGAAAATTTTGGAGTAAATACTATTCTGTATTTGATTCTATTTTGTACAGTAAAAATAAAAGTTTTTGAAGGACTGAGCACTGGATTTTCCTAAATAAATATGCTCAAATGTATTTAAAACTTTGTATAAGACATGTTTGCAACTTTATATAGTAAGAACCTTATGCATCCCCCTTATACATATGTGCATATGTTCGCACGCACGCGCGCACATGCACACACACATACACACTCAGGGTCTGCCAGTCTAGCGCTGGGAAATCTAGATGGGGCAGGATCTGAATCCCCACTTGCCCTCACTAACTGCCAAGGAGCATAGTACGTGTGGTTGGGGCTCAGCTGAAGAACTGCCCATCAGGATCAGGGCTTTCATATATTATCCATTTAGAATAAGAGAAACTAGAAAGGTCAACCAGGGAGCTGCAAGAAAAGAATCATGTAAGACTTCCTAGGTCTTTTATGGCTTTAGGAAACAGGGAAAGGTCACCTAAAATGAGGTAAGGAAGTGGCATCTAGAGCAGGGTTTGCGGGGTGGGGGGCAGCACAGATTTCAGGGGGCTTGCCAAGCCTCAGATGGAGGCTGCCCCAAAACAGCACAACTCATGTGTGGTGTTGATGTGACCAGAAGCAGCCAAAGCAAATAAGTTCTAACATTTAACACAGCATCACATTAGCAATTCCACTTATATAAAATTCTAGAAAATCCAATCTCATATGTAGGGGCAGAAAATAAATCAGTGGTTGCCTGAGAAGTATAACTTTTTTTTTTTTTTTTTTTTTGCGGTACACGGGCCTCTCACTGTTGTGGCCTCCCCCGTTGTGGAGCAACAGGCTCTGGACGCGCAGGCTCAGCAGCCATGGCTCACGGGCCCAGCCGATCTGCGGCATGTGGGATCTTCGTGGACGGGGGCACGAACCCGTGTCCCCTGCATCGGCAGGCGGACTCTCAACCACTGCGCCACCAGGGAAGCCCTGAGAAGTATAACTTTTAAAGAAGCACAAAGAAATCTTGAGAGGTGAAGAATGTTTATTATCTTGATTGTCTTGATGGTTTCTTGGGTACAGACTGTGTCAAACTCATCAAATTGTACTCTGTAAATATGTGCAGTTTATTGAACATCAATTATCCCTCAATAAAGTCATAAAAAAAAGTACAATAATCTAAAAAAACCCCCACCCACAAACATTAGCCCTAGTTTCAAATGCCTAGCATCAACAGTATCCAGATGCATAGAACTAGTTACCTCAAAAAGAAGTGTTTATGAATTTTTTTCTTCCGGTTTTACTGAGATGTAATCGACATACAGCACTGTAGAAGTTTAAGGTGTGCAACATCATAATTTGACTTACATACATCATGCAGTGATTATCACAATAAGTTTAGTGAACATCCATCATCTCCTATAGATACAAAATGAAAGAAATAGAAAATACATATTTTTCTTTGTGATGAGAACTCAGGATTTACTCTTAACCTTCATATATAACATACACCAGTGTTAATTATATTTATCATGTTGTACATTATATCCCTAGTATTTCTTTATCTTGTAAATTTGTACCTTTTGACTACCTAATCCAATCCCCCTCCCCCAGCCCCCACCTCTGATAACCACAAATCTGATCTCTTTTTCTATGAATTTGTTTGTTTGTCTGTTTGTGAAGTATAACTGACCTGCAACACTACAATGCTACATTAGTTTCAGGTACACAACATAATGATTTGATTTTTTTTTTTTTTTGGGTCACACCAAGTGGCTTGCAGGATAGTTCCCCCACCAGGGACTGAACCCAGGCACGTGGCAGTGAAATCGCGGAGTCCTAACCACTGGACTGCCAGGGAATTTTCCCTGATTTGATTTTTTTATACATTTCAAAATGAATGATCACCATGGTAAGTCTAGTTGCTTCTGTCACCATGAAAATATATTACATAATTATTAACTCTGTTCCCCACACTACATTTCATCCCCATGACTCATTTATTTTGTAACTGGAAGTTGGTACCTCTTAATCTCCCCACCTATTTCTCTCCCCTCCCACCCACCTCCGCTCTGGCAACCACCTGTTTGTTCTCTATCTCCGAGTCTGTTTCTGTTTAATTATGTTCGTTCATTTGTTTTTTTTAGATTCCACATATAAGAGAAATCATACAGTATTTTTGTCTTTCTCTGACTTATTTCACTTCGTATAATACCCTCTAGGTCCATTCATATTGTCACAAATGGCAAGATTTCATTCCTTTTCATGACTAATATTCCATTGTGATATATACCCCATTGTGATATATGGTATACCCCATATCTACCCCATCTTCTTTATCCATTCATCTATTGATGGGCACTTAGGTTGCTTCTATATGTTGGCAATTGTGAATAATGCTGTAATGAACATAGGGGGTGCACATATTTTTTCTAATTAGTGTTTTTATTTTCTTTGGTTAAACACCCAGGAGTGGAATTGCTGATGGGCAGAGCCAGGTCCCAGGGTCTCTGGTGGCAGTACCCTAGGTGTTCCAGAGTTGGTGTCAACCCACAGGTGGGTAGAGCCAGCACCCATGGGGTCCTGGGGCTGGTGACCACCTCCTATTGGGTGAGGCCAGTTCCCGGGGCCAGTGCTGGCCCACTGGTGGATGCAGGTTGGAGACAGATCCTGGGCTCTCTGGTGGGCAGGGCTGGGTTCCAGGGCAGCTGAATCCCAGGGAAGCTGGCCTGTTGTGTCCCCACCTAGCTAGCTGTGTGGCTTGCAGTGTCGCAGTTCTGGTCCCTAGCAGCTGGCAGACAGGGCCAGGTCCAGAAGCTAGAAGGAAGATTCCAAAATGGCACTTGGCAGCACCAGTGTTCTCGTGGGGGTATGAGCTCCCCAAAATGGCTGCTGCTGGTGTCTACATCCCCAGAGTCAGTCTGAATTGCCTCCTGCCTCTCCAGGAGGCTCTCCAAGATCAGCCAGTGGGTCACACCCAGGCTCCTTTAAAACTACTGCTTCTGCACTGGGTCTTGGAGCATATGAGATTTTGTGTGTACTCTAAGAGTGGAGTCTGTATCTCCCAACCCTCCGAGTTTCCCAAAAGTAAGCCCTACTGGCCCTCAAAACCAAATGTTCTGGGGGCTTGTCTCCTCAGAGCAGGACCCCTGGGTCCGGGGAGCAGGAAGTGGAGCTCAGACCCCTCACTTTTGGGGGAGAAACTCTGCAGTTGTAATTATCCTCCCACTTGTGGGTCACCTACCCTGTATGGGTCTTTAGTATACCTCATCTCTGACCCTAATTGTATCATTGTGCTTCCTTCTTTATATGTTCAGTTGTAGAATATCTCTTCTGCTAGCCTTCAGGTGGTTCTCATCAACAACTGCGCTTTAGATAGTTGTCATTTTTGTAAGTCTGTGGGAGGAGGAGAGCTCAGGGCCTTCCTACTCCACCATCTTGGCTGCTTCTAGGATGAGTCTCAAGTTTATGAATTCTTACACCAGAATGGCTCATCCCTAAGACTTGGGCTTTTTGCCATTAAAGAGTTAGCATTAAAATTGATTCACATAGGGCTTCCCTGGTGGCGCAGTGGTTGAGGGTCCGCCTGCCGCTGCAGGGGACACGGGTTCGTGCCCCAGTCCGGGAAGATCCCACATGCAGCGGAGCGGCTGGGCCCGTGAGCCGTGGCCGCTGAGCCTGTGTGCCCGGAGCCTGTGCTATGCAACGGGAGAGGCCACAACAGTGAGAGGCCCGCATTACGCAAAAAAAATAAATAAATAATTTTTTAAAATTGATTCACATAGTTCTAAGTTGAGCCCCAAGAAACTTTCTCCCTGCTTCTATGACTCCATATTATTTTCTCTTTCCCGAAATGCTGTAGCACTTGAAGTCTCCCTCACAATTTTATTGCTAAAACTTTATTTAAGCACTAAGTGTCCATCGTTCTTTGCAAATGGTTTCATGGGTGTCTGAAACGAGATCATGAGTTTCTTGATTCCTCATATCACATATTCTGTTTTTAAAAGTGATATCCTGGGACTTCCCTGGTGGCTCAATGGTTAACAATCCACCTGCCAATGCAGGGGACACAGGTTCGATCCCTGGTTCAGGAAGATTCCACATGCCACAGAGCAACTAAGCCTGTGCACCACAACTACTGAACCTGTGCTCTAGGGCCCTCGTGCTGCAACTACTGAAGCCCACGCACCGAGACTCCGTGCTCTGCAAACAAGAGAAGCCACCACGAGAAGACCCTGCACCGCAACAAAGAGTAGCTCCTGTTCGCCGCAACTAGAGAAAGCCCACGCACAGCAACAAAGACCCAACACGGCCAAAAATTTTTAAAAAATTAAAAAGTAATATCCCTTTGCACCTAGTACACAGCTGCACAGAGTAAGTGCTTGTATGCATTTGCCTTAAATACTAGGAATAGAATCCATTATATATGGTGACTGTGTTACTAGATACAGCAATTATTTGTATTATGGGTATTTGAGTTCTTATTCCCAACCATAATGATTTTTTGTGATGGATTTCCCCATAATTACAGTGGCAAAAGACATATTTTTTGGAACAATATTTGATTCATCTCTGTTTTAATATGTAGAAGCATGAGAGTTTGAAATCAGAGATACTAGGTTGCAATCCTAGCTCTGCTTAGTTCTGTGGCCTCGGACAAATTTAGTATCTGTGACCCTTAATTTCTTCATCTGTAAATAATAAATAATAATATCTACCTTATAGCACTGCTGTATTAGCATTAATATATCTACAGTGCCTGGCGCATCTGAAAAACGGCAAAGCCAGTAATTAATATAACAAAAAGTTACATACTATGGAACTGCTTTTTGGAAAACAGCTCTAGAGCCCACAGGGATATCACTGTAGTACATCCTAATGCAGTATTTGATGTTCATAATGATGATACCAAATGAAATGTAAATTATGTTCCATGTAATCAACTTAATCAGATACAATAATGCATTTTAGACGTGAAAAATATTTAAAAAGAAAAATTTCAGGCTGGACTGGTTCAAGATGGCAGAATAGAAGGACGTGCTCTCACTCCCTCTTGTGAGAACACCAGAATCACAACTAGCTGCTGGACAATCATCGACAGGAAGACACTGGAACTCACCAAAAAAGATACCCCACATCCAAAGACAAAGGAGAAGCCACAATGAGATGATAGGAGGGGTGCAATCACAATAAAATCAAATCCCATAAGTGCTGGGTGGGTGACTCACAAACTGGAAAACACTTATACTACAGAAGTCCACCCACTGGAGTGAAGGTTCTGAGCCCCACATCATGCTTCCCAACCTGGGGGTCCGGCAATGGGAGGAGGAATCCCCAGAGAATCAGACTTTGAAGGCTAGTGGGATTTGACTGCAGGACTTCGGCCGGACTGGTGGAAACAGACTCCACTCTTGGAGGGCACACACAAGGGAGTGTGCGCATCAGGACTCAGGGGAAGGAGCAGTGACCCCATAGGAGACTGAACCAGACCTACCTGCTAGTGTTGGAGGGTCTCCTGCAGAGGCGGGGGCTGGCTGTGTCTCACCATGAGGACAAGGACACTGGTAGCAGAAGTTCTGGGAAGTACTCCTTGGCTTGAGACCTCCCAGAGTCCACCATTAGCTCCACCAAAGAGCCCCGTAGGCTCCAGTGTTGGGGTGACTCAGGCCAACAACCAACAGGGAGGGAACCCAGCCCCACCCATCAGCAGACAAGCAGATTAAAGTTTTACTGAGCTCTGCCCACCAGAGCAACAGCCAGCTCTACCCACCACAGGTCCCTCCCATCAGGAAACTTACAAAAGCCTCTTAGATAGCCTCATCCACCAGAGGGCAAATGGCAGAATCAAGAAGAACTACAATGCTGCAGCCTGTGGAATAAAAACCACATTCACAGAAAGACAGACAAGATGAAAAGGCAGAAGGCTATGTACCAGATGAAGGAATGAGATAAAACCGCAGAAAAACAACTAAATGAAGTGGAGATAAGCAACCTTCCAGAAAAAGAATTCAGAATAATGATAGTGAAGATGATCCAGGACCCTGGAAAAGGAATGGAGGCAAAGATCGAGAAGATGCAAGAAATGTTTAACAAAGACCTAAAAGAATTAAAGAACAAACAAACAGAGATGAAAATACAATAACTGAAATAAAAACTACACTAGAAGGAATCAATAGCAGAATAACTGAGGCAAAAGAACCGATAAGTCACCTGGAAGACAGAATGGTGGAATTCACTGCTGAAGAAAAGAATAAAGAAAAAAGAATGAAAAGAAATGAAGACAGCCTAAGGGACTTCTGGGACACATGAAACACAACAACATTCACATTATAGGGGTCACAGAAGGAGAAGAGAGAGAGAAAGGACCTGAGAAAATATTTGAAGAGATGACAGGCAAAAACTTCCCTAACATGGGAAAGGAAATAGCCACCCAAGTCCAGGAAGCACAGAGAGTCCCAAGCAGGATAAACCCAAGGAGAAACATGCCAAGACACAGAGTAATCAAATTGGCAAAAATTAAAGACAAAGAAAAATTCTTGAAAGCAGCAAGGGAAAAATGACAACATACAAGGGAACTCCCATAAGGTTAACAGCTGATTTCTCAGCAGAAACTCTATAAGCCAGAAGGGAGTGGCATGACATATTTAAAGTGATGAAAGGGAAGAACCTACAACCCAGATTACTCTACTCAGCAAGGATCTCATTCAGATTTGATGGAGAAATCAAAAGCTTTACAGACAAACAAAAGATAAGAGAATTCAGCACCATCAATGCAGCTCTACAACAAAGGCTAAAGGAACTTCTCTAAGTGGGAAACACAAGAGAAGAAAAGGACCTACAAAAACAAACCCAAAACAATTAAGAAAATGGTAATAGGAACATACATATTGATAATTACCTTAAACGTGAAGGGATTAAATGTTCCAACCAAAAGACACAGGTTTACTGAATAGATACAAAAACAAGACCCATATATATGCTGTCTACAAGAGACCCACTTCAGACCTAGGGACACATACAGACTGAAAGTGAGGGGGTGGAAAAAGATATTCAATGCAAATGGAAATTAAAAGAAAGCTGGAGTCGCAATACTCTATCAGATAAAATAGACTTTAAAATAAAGAATGTTACATGAGACAAGGAAGGACACTACCTAATGATCAAGGGATCAATCCAAGAAAAAGATATAACAATTACAAATATATATGCACGCAACAAAGGACCACCTCGATACATAAGTCAACTGGTAACAGCTATAAAAGAGGAAATTGGGGTTCCCTGGTGGCACAGTGGTTGAGAGTCCGCCTGCCGATGCAGGGGACAC
>NW_006794332.1:1544805-1632632 GCF_000442215.2 Lipotes vexillifer | reverse complement strand
AAAAGAGGAAATCGACAGTAACACAATAATAGTGGGGGACTTTAACACCTCACTTACAACAATGGACAGATCATCCAAACAGAAAATTAATAAGGAAACACAAGCTTTAAATGACATAATAGACCAGACAGATTTAACTGATATTTATAGGACATTCCATCCAAAAACAGCAGATTACACTTTCTTCTCAAGTGTGCATGAAACATTCTCCAGGATAGATCACATCTTGGGTCACAAATCAAGCCTCAGTAAATTTAAGAAAACTGAAATCATATCAAGCATCTTTTCTGAACACAACGCTATGAGATTAGAAATCAATTACAGGGGAAAAAACGTATAAAACACAAACACATGGAGACTAAACAATACGTTATTAAATAACCAAGACATCACTGAAGAAATCAAAGAGGAAATCAGAAGATACCTAGAGACAAATGACAATGAAAACACAATGATCCAAAACCTATGGGATGAAGCAAAAGCAGTTCTAATGGGAAGTTTAAAGCAATACAAGCCTACCTCAAGAAACAAGAAAAACCTCAAATAAACTATCTAACCTTACACCTAAAGGAACTAGAGAAAGAAGAACAAACAAAACCCAAAGTTAGTAGAAGGAAAGAAATCATAAAGATCAGAGCAGAAATAAATGAAATAGAAATGAAGAAAACAATAGCAGGACTTCCCTGGTGGCGCAGTGGTTGAGAATCTGCCTGCTAATACAGGGGAAACGGGTTCGAGCCCTGGTCTGGGAGGATCCCACATGCCACAGAGCAACTAGGCCCGTGAGCCACAACTACTGAGCCTGCGCATCTGGAGCCTGTGCTCCACAACAAGAGAGGCCGCAATAGTGAGAGGCCCGCGCACAGCGATGAAGAGTGGCTCCCGCTTGCCACAACTAGAGAACACCCTCGCACAGAAACGAAGACCCAACACAGCAAAAATAAATTAATTAATTAATAAACTCCTACCCTGAACATCTTCTTTAAAAAAAAAAAAAAAATAGAAAAGATCAATAAAACTAAAATCTGGTTCTTTCAGAAGGTAAACAAAATTGATAAACCACTAGCCAGACTCATCAAGAAAAAGGAGAGGACTAAAATCAATAAAATTAGAAATGTAAAAGAAGTTACAACATACACCGCAGAAATACAAAGCATCCTAAGAGACTACTACAAGCAACCCTATGCCAATAAAATGGAAAATCTGGAAGAAATGGACAAATTCTTAGAAAGATATAACCTTCCAAGACTGAACCAGGAAGGAATAGAAAATATGAACAGACCAATCACAAGTAATGAAATTGAAACTGGGATTAAAAATCTTACAACAAATAAAAGTCCAGGACCAGATGGATTCACACGTGAATTCTATCAAAAATTTAGAGAAGAGTTAATTCCCATCCTTCTCAAACTCTTCCAAAAACTTGCAGAGGAAGGAACACTCCCAAACTCCTTCTATGAGGCCACCATCACCCTAATACCAAAACCAGACAAAGATACTACAAAAAAAGAAAATTACAGACCAATGTCACTGATGAACATAGATGCAAAAATCCTCAACAAATACTAGCAAACAGAATCCAACAACACATTAAAAGGATCATACACCATGATCAAGTGGGATTTATCCCAGCGATGCAAGGATTCTTCAATATATGCAAATCAATCAATGTGATACACCATATTAACAAATTGAAGAAGAAACACCATATGGTCATCTCAGTAGATGCAGAAAAAGCTTTTGACAAAATTCAACACCCATTTATGGTAAAAACTCTCCAGAAAGTGGGCATAGAGGGACCCTACCTCAACATAATAAATGCCATATATGACAAACCCACAGCAAACATCATTCTCAATGGTGAGAAACTGAAAGCATTTCCTCTAAGATCAGGAACAAGACAAGGATGTCCACTGTCACCACTATTATGCAACATAGTTTTGGAAGTCCTAGCCATGGCAATCAGAGAAGAAAAAAAAATAAAGGAATACAAATTGGAAAAGAAGAAGTAGAACTGTCACTGTTTGCAGATGACACAATACCTTACATAGAGAATCCTAAAGATGCCACCAGAGAACACTAGACCTAATCAATCAATTTGGTAAAGTTGCAGGATACAAAATTAATGCACAGAAATCTCTTGCATTCCTATACACTAATGATGAAAAATCTGAAAGAGAAATTAAGCAAACACTCTCATTTACCACTGCAACAAAAAGAATAAAATACCTAGAAATAAACCTACCTAGGGAGAAAAAAGACCTGTATGCAGAAAACTGTAAGACACTGATGAAAGAAATTAAAGGTGATACAAACAGATGGAGAGATATACCATATTCTTGGACTGGAAGAATCAGTATTGTGAAAATGACTATACTACCCAAAGCAATCTACAGATTCAAAGCAATCCCTATCAAACTACCAACGGCATTTTTTACAGAACTAAAACAAAAATATTTTTAATTTGTATGGAGACACAAAAGACCCCAAACAGCCAAAGCAGTCTTGAGCGAAAAAAACGGAGCTGGAGGAATCAGACTCCCTGACTTCAGACTATACTACAAAGCTGCAGTAATCAAGACAATATGGTAGTGGCACAGAAACAGAAACATAGATCAATGGAACAAGATAGAAAGCCCAGAGATAAACCCATGCACCTATGGTCAACTAATCTATGACAAAGGAGGTAGGGATACACAATGGAGAAAAGACAGTCTCTTCAATAAGTGGTGCTGGGAAAACTGGACAGCTACATGTAAAAGAATGAAATGAGAATACTCCCTAACACCATACACAAAATTAAACTCAAAATGAATTAGAGACCTAAATGTAAGACTGGACATTATAAAACTCTTAGAGGAAAACATAGGAAGAACACTCTTTGACATAAATCACAGCAAGATCTTTTTTGATCCACCTCCTAGAGTAATGGAAATAAAAACAAAAATAAACAAATGGGACCTAATGAAACTTAAAAGCTTTTGCAAAGCAAAGGAAACTATAAACAAGATGAAAAGACAACCCTCAGAATTGGAGAAAATATTTGCAAACGAATCAATGGACAAAGGATTAATCTCCAAAATATATAAACAGCTCATGCAGCTCAATATTAAAAAAACAAACAACCTGGACTTCCCTGCTGGCACAGTGGTTAGGAGTCCACGTGTCAATGCAGGGGACTTGGGTTCCAGCCCTGGTCTGGGAAGATCCCACATGCCACAGAGCAACTAAGCCCATATGCCACAACTACTGAGCCCGCACGCCACATCTACTGAAGCCTGCGTGCCTAGAGCCCGTGTTCCACAACGAGAAGTCACCGCAATGAGAAGCCTGCGCACCGCAAGGAAGAGTAGCCTGCATTCGCTACAACTAGAGAAAGCCTGTGTGCAGCAACAGACCCAATGCAACCAAAAATAAATAAATTTATAAAACAAAACAAAAATAAACGACCCCATCAAACAATGGACAGAAGACCTAAATAGACATTTCTCCAAAGAAGACATACAGATGGCCAAGAAGCACATGAAAAGCTGCTCAACATCACTAATTATTAGAGAAATGCAAATCAAAACTACAATGAGGTATCACCTCACACCAGTTAGAATGGGCATCCTCAGAAAATCTACAAACAATAAATGCTGGAGAGGGTGTGGAGAAAAGGAAACCCTCTTGCACTGTTGGTGGGAATGTAAATTGATTACAGCCACTATGGAGAACAGTACAGAGAATTACCATACAACCCTGCAATCCCACTACTGGACATATAGAATTACCATACGACCCTGCAATCCCACTACTGGACATATACCCAGAGAAAACCATAATTCAAAAAGGGGGCTTCCCTGGTGGCGCAGTGGTTGCGAGTCCGCCTGCCGACGCAGGGGACACGGGTTCGTGCCCCAGTCCGGGAGGGAAGATCCCACATGCCGCGGAGCAGCTGGGCCCGTGAGCCATGGCCGCTGAGCCTGCACGTCCGGAGCCCATGCTCCTCAATGGGAGAGGCCACAGCAGTGAGAGGCCTGCGGACCGCCAAAAAAAAAAAAAAAAAAAAAAAGGCACATGCAGGGCTTCCCTGGTGGCACAGTAGTTGAGAGTCCCCCTACCAATGCAGGGGACACGGGTTTGTGCCCCGGTCCAGGAAGATCCCACATGCCGTGGAGCGGCTGGGCTCATGAGCCATGGCCGCTGAGCCTGCGCGCCTGTGTTCCGCAACGGGAGAGGCCACAGCAGGGAGAGGCCCGTGTACCTCAAAAAAAAAAAAGGCACATGCACCCCAATGTTCACTGCAGCACTATTTACAACAGCCAGGTTATGGAAGCAACCTAAATGTCCATCAACAGATGAATGGATAAAGATGTGGTACATATTTGCAATGGAATATTATTCAGCCATAAAAAGGAACAAAATTGGGTTATTTGTAGAGACGTGGATGAATCTCAAGACTGTTATACAGAGTGAAGTAAGTCAGGAGATAAACACATATCATATATTAACGCATATATGTGGAACCTAGAAAAATGGTCCAGCTAAATCGGTTTGCAGGGCCGGGGGAAAGCCACGGGGGGGGGGGGGGGGGTGGTGTGATGAATTGGGAGATTGGGATTGACATGTATACATTAATATGTATAAAATGGATAATTAATAAGAACCTGCTGTATAAATAAAATTCAATAGTTCAAAAAAAAAACTTCAGCACTTAAAAATATAAATTCAACTATCTGAAAATTCATTAATGAAAAATATTAGTTTCTGGGGAATTCCCTGGTTGTCCAGTGCTTAGGACTCGGCGCTTTCACTGCTGGGGCCCAGGTTCAATCCCTGGTCAAAGAACTAAGCCTCCGCAAGCCACACAGCATGGCCAAAAAAAAAATTTTAATTTCTATCAGTGCCAAATAAATGAGGTACTCATCTTGTTTGGTGCTATTCTACTCATTATTTTAATGATTCACAAATCTATCAGTAATTTGGTAGCCATCCTGAGTGGGACTTTCTTGAAGGAACCCTCAAATCTGGAATGTCACTAGGTTCATTGTCATGATTTTGTTTTCAAGACAGATAGCTTTGGAGGCAAATACAGAACGGAAAACTTTGGATCTGTTTCCCAACAGTAGAAAATGTAAAATTAATCACTTCAATAATAGATATGGTCTCTTACGGGTGAGTCATCTTCAGCTTTCTGTGGAATTTCCCTGCTTTAATACTATTTAAAGTCTAACCAGTTGTGCAGTCAATAAAATCAGTGAAGAATTGTTTATCCATGATTAAAAGTTAATTACATTATTATTTTCAGAATATTAACAATGTCTGAAAAAGCAGTTTTAACCTTGGTTGATACAGCCTCCTGGTGTTGAGATCATGGATCTTGAAATGATAGATATTGCCCCTAACATGAATTATCCTCCACCTTCAAATCTTGCATATGCTGCGTTCCACAAAGAAACCTAGCTGACTTGCACATCAAATCACAGTATATTAGGTAGGAACTGTATCTTATGTAGGAGACATATCCTCTAGGCTTTCATTCAGTATAGCCAACCTTTAAGTGACTGTTGCACGCATGGCACTTTAGAGAGTCTATAAAACCATAAATGAAAACCTTGGAACAGTTGCTTTCTAGGCAATTCAAGTTACCAAAGATTCATAAACCGTTTATCAATGTGAGGTGAACATCTCATGCACCTCCTATGACCACTTCGGAGGATGTGAAGTCAGGGCTGCCTTGCAAAAGAGAAAATGATTCAGTAGATAATATCTGAGGTAAGAGCTGTTAAGAGTACCTAGCTTACTAAGGTACATCATTGTTTGATATATCACGAGGCACAGCATCCAGTTGTGAACTCCAGATTCCTCAAAGTTTGCCATCAGTTTCTTATCCACATGGTATCTGGGATTTTTAACAATTATTGATTTATCATGTAAATGATAAAAATTGTATAAACAATATGTTTATATAATTTATGTTGAAGAAACAGTATATAACTCCTAATTTAGCAGCAAGACTGACTGCAATGCACCAAACTTGAATATTGTGGACACTTTCCCCAAAATGGTATCAAAACATTTCATGAAGCTTTCACACAATGGAGATTTGGTTAAGCTGTTAAGTTTTTCAATTTTGTTGTACATGTCACCAGATAATTTAGCAAAAATCTGGCTTTCTTAGAGTTTCTTAGAGACAAGTTAAATTTTACTTGATCTCTCTGGAAACTAATTATGTCCTAGTGTTAAGACATAATTCAATTAAACAACTAATCACATATACTCATCCCATTGGGTTCTGCTTTGTGGAATTAACATTTTCCTAAAGCCAGTGTGAAAAAACGTTAAAATTATCCTTATCAGAATCTTTATTTTCAGCATGAATAAATTTTAAAATACAAAATGGGAATTCACATTTTAAGTGGGCATTTTAATTGAATTTTGAGGATGAAATGGTTTTACCTCAGAAATAGCTTTGAAAGTTCTCTAACTACAAAGAGCAAGCAATTCTTGACAGCTTGAACACAGCATACTTTATGTCAATACCCACAAATGAAACCGATTGCTTCTCTTGAAAATAAAACTTGAATCCTGGCTGGCAATGAATGCCTCTCATGGTGAAGCTGGCTGAACTGCATACCCTAAAGTTTTTAAATCCATAGTCCACCTCTCCATTGGCCCAATTTACATATATATCCAACCCCACAGGCCCTTACAATGTGACTGACCCTCCTCCCAGTAGGAGGTGGAGTCTGTGTTCCTTTTCCATGAAGCTGGGATTTGATCTTCTGGGACTTCTGGTGACCAAGAGTATAGTGGAAGTGATGCTAGGACTTCCAAGGCTAATTCCTATAAAAGATCCAGCTTCTGCCTGGCTCCACTTCAGAGCCCTGAAATGAGTCCAGTTGCCCTAAAGCCACCATGCTGTGGATTTTGAGGAAAGACTGAGCCACTAACAGTGAGATGCTCAAACAATCTCCCTCTAGCCGGATGTGAAAAAGCCTTTGGAGATGACCCAAGAGCTACCATCTGATCGTAACTTCATGAGACACAGATGCAGAAGAACCCAACAAATGCTCCTTAATTTCTGACCCACAGAAAGCTTGAGATCATATCGTCTCATGCCATTATATTTCAGATGATTCGTTATACAGCAGTAACTAATGCACACTGATGACACCAACTGCCACAGCCATCATTTGCTTGGGCTCAGACTGCAGCTCTACCTTTTGTCAGTTTGGTCCAAATTTACACCCATAACCCCTTCTTTTTCTCTGCAACACAGGTAAAATAAGACTGGAACCTTAAACAAGACCAGGTGATGATGACAGAGAAGTTAACATGCAATGAGATATACCTGGTTTCTAAATTTAGTTCACTGACCTTATAACGGGTTTGTAATGAAAACATTTCTCTTCCTGTTTAGACTCCTTCGAAGTTTTTTCCCTGAGGTCCCATCTGCATACTTTACACAGGGACTGTCAACTCAATCCAGATATTACATCCAAAGGCCTGAAGGTAAAATGTAATCAGACTTGAAAAGATAAACTATATCACAGATTGGGCTTTTATACTTCCTAACCAAAATACAAGGGAAAACTAAACAGTGGCTTACGTTCTAGCTTTTAAAAAATCAGTTGGGGGCTTAAACCAAATTCCAGGTGCTTGAATATGCCGAAGTGCCACCGTCCCAGGGGCATTCACCTACTCCAGGTGTCAAGCAGGTACCTTTCTTAAAAACAAAACCGGAAAGTTTACGGTAATTTTTTTTGTAATTTAGAAAGTCAGATCTGTGTGAGGAGAATTAAGTTACCTGAAATAGTTTTTAGCTATCAAATGTTTTGGTCCTTCTAAAAAGCTATCATTCTAAGAAACAGCCTAATTTAGATTACCTTCTTTTACAAATAAGGATTAGCACACTGATTAGGATTTTTAAAAGTATAGTAAGTGTTGCAAAAATCTGATTATATACGGAAATGTACTTGCAAAATAAACCACAAATGAATATTTATCCATATTCAAACTGAACAATTAAATTGTTTTTAAAAATTTAGGGCATGGTTCCTAAAAACGTAAGAACTCTCGAGTGACAAATCCTGAAACATATGACAATTTATGAGTAGGGATCATAGTATTCAACCAACAGTGAGCTTTTTTCCTTGAGGTTCTAATGTATGCATAATTCTTTCCATTTTAGGGTTAATTCTTTAAAAACTAGTTTTAAAAATAATTATCAAGTCACAGACAAACCATGAACAGTTGGGTTTATTTCAACAGTAAGTTTGAAACTCTTGCTTCTGGCAAGAGTACTACAGTAATTATATTAGGAATAGACAATTTCCTACACTGTCAAATATATAAAAGTTCCTTCTGCATTTTCCTCAACACTGATCAACAAGCAGATTCAGTCCACATCTGCTTTCATCTACTCAGTGTACCCAAGCTTCTTCTTCAGAGATTCTGGCATCTCAGGTGGAGGAGGGCGAGGGAGCCTGAAGTAGACCTTCACAGAGTCATAGATGAACCACTGCAGTGCAGTCAGAGTGCCAATCATGATGATACGGGCAAAGAGTCCCTTCCATACACCTGGATAAAATATGAAATGTGAGTGAAAAATATACCCCAAAGTGTTACTCTTTCTTTAGAGGGGAGGAAAAAAAATCTTACCTCTAAATCCAAGTCTCTGGAGGACCAGAGACGCACTGCTACCCTTCTCTTTATTCAACACAGACACCACAGAATCAGCAGGGTGAGAAACAATGGCACAGAAGACTCCAGCTGAAAAAAAGTCAAGATAAATGATGCAATATGGGGTCAGTTAAAAAAAATTTTCACATCACAGCCAACAACATTTTCATGAGTAATAAAATTTTCTTGTGTTTAAAAAAATCATATTTTAGAGTGAGACTGACAAGTTATAAAGCAGTCTACCCTCTGTAAAACAGAACAATCCCTCAAGTTAAATTCAGATTTTAACACTTTCTCTTGTATTAAAAATTTGTTATTGGAAAAACTAAAAAACAAAAAAAGGCACAGCAGCGAAGTCAATACATTCCCGAGCTTAATTATGACATGCAAACCACAAAACAATTCTTTTAGGAACGAATTAGCAAGTATTTATGAATCCTGAAGAGTATATAAAACCGCAATGGAAAGATAAAACTTCTTTGGAATATTTTTCCCTCACAAAAGAGGCCAATACTGGAAATGATTATTCTTAATTTCACAGACAAGCATGTTCTAAATAATTCATACCTATGTAACCTGCCACAAATGTGACAACCAGCTGCTCTGGCTTTGAACATTCACTTCGGGGCTTGGGAACCACAAACTTGTACAATGCTTCAACAGTACGTTCAAAGCAGGCGAACTTCATCATGGTGTATGGTATCTGCCTCATCCAGAGAGGAGCAACCCCCTTGTAGAATCTAGGAAATCAGAAGACTTATTTTACTCGGTTGCATATATTCATCTAGCAAACTTTTTCATTATTAACAGAAGTGTCCGCACACCAGTCAAGTCCTGATAGTAACAAAATGGCAGCACTACTGCATGTCATTTCTATCAGAACCTAAGACTAACATGCAGGTATATTTATCTCACATGCCAATGACTCAAGCACCTTTGACTATACAACCAAAAAAGTTGCTGGATGTTTCTTTCACTGGAACTACAAGAAACAGTAAGTTTACAAGTAGAACTCAGCTCAAGATTGGCATCCACAAAGGTGGATCTAAGGAAGCATGTGTGGCCTGACTATATGCAAATTCTTAACTGTGAACATAGATGACAATTCTAACAAGGGCCCTCCCCAACCCCCAAGCTAAGAGTTAATATTTAGGTCAAATATCAAGTCATTTGTAGACTGACAAATGATTCTAACTAGAGGGGAAAAAAAAACCCTTAATTCAGGGTTCAAGCCATGTATCAACTTATCCTTGCCCCTAGAGTTTATGTTCTATGTGAGGGGGAAAGAGATGTGAAAAAGAGAAAGTCTGGCAGGTTTAATGCTAACAAATGCGGTTTTCTCAAATGAGTATTTTTATACTATATATTTAGGCAAACGTTTACTTACGCCTTTAAGCCTTCTTCCTTATACATTTTGGGAGCTGCATCCCTCAAAGTGTTAGCATATCCTGGTTGGGTCTGAATTCGAACCTTAGCAGCTTCCATAGGAGCCAGAGCAATGTCAGCAAAGAATTCAGCACTGGCAGAGGCAGCCAAATATAGTGATGTGCGCCAGAGATACGCATTCTCCTAAATGAAAAACATAAGGAGAAACATGAATTGCTGCTGCACTGGCTGTTCTCAATTTAAGAGACAGTTCTAGGCAACAGTTAAATTTCAGACATTTTAAGTGTTTCTTTGTCACAGTCCACAGATAACACACATGAGACTGAATATCTCTCATAACCTCATCAACCATAGTACACTTTGAGTATTTTTTGAATGTCTACGTGCCAAGGATAGTTGACCCTTGAACTCACACAGGAATACTACAATCTTTCTCTTTAAAAAACTCAAATCCAACTTATTTGGAAAGCAGCATAGCACAATAAAAAGGGCACTGAAATCCAATGAAATAGTTTCTTTTTCTTATCCTCTTTATGTTAAAACAGCCTTATGACACAACATTGTAAAGCAATTATACTCCAAAAAAGATGTTTAAAAAAAAAAACAGCCTCATGATTTGAAACATACTGTTCACCCTTTCTGAGACTATCTCCTCAGTTCTAAAAAAAAGGTGAGCCAAACAAAAATCTAAGATCCTTTTTGGTCTTATATTTTATGTTAAAAACTGAGGACTTTTTTTCCCTTTTTCTTCTTTTTTAAATATTTATTTATTTATTTGGCTGCGCCAGGTCTTAGTTTCGGCATGTGGGATCTAGTTCCCTGACCAGGGATCGAACCTGGGCCCCCTGCATTGGGAACGTGGAGTCTTAGCCACTGGACCACCAGGGAAGTCCCTAAAAGCAGGTAAATTACATACCTCTCCAAGCATGTTGCTATACAAAACTTTGAAGACTTCATAAAAGCCAAATTTGCAGAGCCCCTGCATAGAGTAGCCAATGAAAGTCGGAGCCCATCCTTTGGCCAAACCACGAACACCATCTTCTTTAAGTGTAATTGAGAATCCATTAAATATGCCCTTGTACTTTTGTGGGTCCACCTTTATTTAAAACAAGAAAAAAAATTAAATGTACAACAGAGATAATAACACTTCTCACAAACATTTCATTTTGTTATTATTAGTTTTTCCTTTCGGTTCTAATATAAACTTTAGTAACTACACAAAAGGTGGGTAAATACAAGTTCACTGCATGATATCAGCTTAATGTCTACTATTATCTTTGTAAATGTAACTTTTTGTACAGTAAGGTCTAGCTTTCTTTCAGTCAGACTTAAGTCTTGGAGAGTTAGTTAAGAGGATAAAGTTCCTACCAAAATACATGATAAAACTGACACGAGATTTTTCCACCACCCAACTCTTTTTACCACTTAAAAATTAGTCTTAAAGCTACTTCATAAACAATAATTAAGTCTATATCCTTGATATATGCTAGCCCATTAAGTGATTATAAAGTTTTGTGAACTTGACAATCAAATTAAATACAAGTTAAAAAGGTACATCGATATGAAAACCCTCTTTTGAGTTAAGAAATTAAATTCCCTTTAAGAGACATGCATAAGAAGTTTTAGCAAAGGTGTATTTAATATTCATTCTATTAACTAATGGGGGTAAAAATCTTATCTATTTCTGCCAGTACTAGAAGGGCTGGTATACATCACCTTCCTCTCCCTGCTAACATTTCACCTTCCTTTCTCTTTTAGGTAAGTAGACCGCTAATCCTGTTTGGGACAAATAAATTTTTGATGTTTGATTATTTGTGTTTCAATAATCCTAATTAAGACATTTTAATTGTAAAATAAAACCTTTTATGTAAATAAATATGCAAGAAGCTATGCCCACAAATTTTAAACACTATACAGTGAGAGTTTTTTAATCTATATTGTTCTCTGCCTTGATCTTATCAATAAATAAGAGACATGAAGTTACATCATACACAAAGAATGATTGCCTACTCTGACATGTAAGTGCTTGTAAAATGACTATTTGGAGCAAAAAAGAATCGGTAGGCCTTGAAGAACTCTAGGCAGAATTCAGCCCAGCAGCAAGAACCACTTACAGCCAGAGTCTGAGATCAACAATCTACCTTCACTCTTATTTTAAAAGAGGTATTTCTTGGATTTAAAACACTAATTAAAGTAAAAATCATGAGTTAAAGAAATTTGAGTTTGGTGTTCTACTAAAATTTCCGGCAGTCATAACGTCTTCATTCTTCTCAATTGTGAAGTCCTTTAATATTACTTGGAATTAAGTCACACACAGAGGAGACGTTCAATGTTGTCATCTCAATACAAACCTGCATACGGCATTTCACTAAATCCAGAGGAACAACAGCAGTGTGTGTCAGACCACAACTTAAGACCCCACCAAAGCCACACAGTGCGTAAAACTTCGCAGAGCCATATTCACAACTGTACTCTGTAATAAGACAAGACACACCATGCGTTTTAATATAATACTCATGTTACTGGTTATCAACTTACCTCCTGGACAGTTAGGTTTCCACACAGCTTGTTAGTAGGTAACAGCCATGTTTCAACAATGTTTTATTTAGTCCAACATGCAAAAACAAACCTGCATTCTGCATTTAACCAGATCTAGAGGAACCAATGCTGTATGTGTTGTGCCACAACTAATAATTCCTCCAAGTCCACAGAGGAGAAAGAATCTGCCAGATCCATAGTCACAGCTATACTGCTCTGTTTGATTGAAAAAAAAAAATCAAATAAGTATTTCTTCAGAGGTGACTAAGGCCATGGGAATGCAAGAGAACTACGTTTCCCTGTGAAAAAGTATTATCACAACCGAACAGCTCTGCCCACCATTTACAAGTAAACTGAAAGATAATTTTCCACCTAGTGTGAGCAAGGAATTCACTGCCAAAATCAAAACAATCATTTAAAGATTTTGAAGGTTCTTATCTGTGAGATACTACCTCTCTCTCGTTTTGCCATATAAATTTTAAAAAAAGTTTTCTACATCATTAATAGCTCTTCCAATTAAAGTCAAACTTCAAATTACTAACAGCTGATAAGAACACACTTCTAAGTACCAATCCAACTTAAATCATGTAAAAGCTTGCAATCCTCTAAGGCTACCCCAGCCACTAACCAATACTGTCCCCACTTATGGATCTCTATACTATAAAAATATATAAACATAAATTCCTGCAGTCAAATACATTTACTACACAAATGACCATAGATTTAACTCTCTAAATTGAAGGACCGAATGATGATGTAAGGTTTTTTTCCTCACACTAAAGACAGAACAGAAACACGTAATAATTTTTTTTAAAAAATCTTTACATTTTACAGGTACAGGTAGATAACATATTCCGTACTCCTGCAATTCGATTTTCAGGTTTCTTTGTAAATACACTCCACTGGGATTTAAAATACACACAATTAAAATAAAGTTGGGTCTAACCACCAAGAAACCCGAGAGATAAGATCAAAGGGATTCCTATCTATTATATCCTTCCTATGGTCTTTCCGGGTCTACAAGTCAATCAGGCGCATTAAAACAAGAGTTACCCAGTTATCACACATACCTTGTGTCAACTAATATTAGACTCCGGGAATACTAAAGGGAGGAAACAATATTTTTAAAAAGAAAGTGAAAGCAAAATCAAAGAACTGATAATACAGTTAGAACTGCGGTGGCCAGTGATTAGGATGAAGACTTTACCCAATGCCTAGTCGGCTGACCAAGCGGGCTCACGGCGATGATAAGGAGCTAATCACAGCCTCTATGGCTCCACTCGCTCGAGGACGCGGAGGTCACGGAGGGAGCAGGGCCTAGACCCTTCCACGCCCTTGAGGGAGGGCCAAGGATCCGACACCCGGCTTCGGGCGGAAGGAGCTGACATCCTCGGACAAGCAACTGGGCGCCCTCCTGCGCTGCCGCGGGCAGGGCGCGCGTCCTTCCCTGCCCTCCGGGCCGAGCACACCACGAAGGCCGAGGGGACCTCACAACCGTATCGGGACAGGGTCTGACCTCACCTTCCACAGCGGCGGCTGCCAGTTTGCGGGAGCGGCGGGGTGGGCCCGGGGGCCCGGCGGGGTTGCTGCGGGGGCCCGCGAGACCATCTTGCACCAGCTGCAGGTGGGGTGCGTTGAAGGGGTTCGCCCGCGCCAAGTGCGCCACGGACGAGAACATCTTCCTAGGGGGAGAGGAAGCGGCGGTCAGAGGAAAGGCAAAGGGGGCTGTTAGGCCGGCTAAAGTCACCGGCACACTGGGACCACCCCCGCACCCAGGCCTTGCCTCTTCCCGCCTCCGCGCCCTTGAGGAGGTCACCGCGGCCTCCCCAAAGGAGGAGGCCAACGGGGCCTACAGCCAAAGAAGCGCCCCACCGGGTCTCCGCGCTCCGCTCCCCGCACGCACTGCAGGAAGGCCGAGCGACACTCACTCCCTAAGATGGCGAACACACCACCGCGCTCGGAAAGGCTGGGGCTCACAGAGGCCGAACGTCCTCCGGGTCTTTAGATCTGTGCCTTTCGCGTGTCGTCAGCGCGACGCACACAGTGCGTCACTACAGACTGGCGGCACCCATTGGCGAAGAAGAGCGCCGAGGCCCTAACGTCATCGCGTTCTCCTAGCAGCCCTATCCCCGCCCCACTTGCCCTAGCCCTTCCGGCCCGGCTTCTGCGCAGGAGGGTTCCTTTTGCGCAGGCGCGCATTCCGGGCCGGTATTCTGAGTTCCGTGAGTTTGTGCTCGTGACTTCCTCTTTTTGTCCCTTCACCTTGAAACGTCTCTGTTGGAATCTGGCGCTTACTTTCTTTTTATTTAAATGAGCCCCAGTATACTAGTCACCTAAAAAAAAAATTCGAATACGCGATGATATATTATTTCGGTTTGCGTTTAGAATGTCACTGCAGTACAGTTTTTGTGTCACAGCTTCTGCTATTATGGTACCTTTTTTGTGTGTATGTAGCAGGAACTCCTAAGACAGCTTGCTGCTTCATCACAATAGTTTATATAACACATTAAAGCATTCAATAAATTATTTTTAACACCTGGGAGTACAGGGGTGAACTAGAGTGAAAGTGACTGGCAGCAGATTTTGTTTTCAATAAATTTAGAAAATCTTCATTAGATTCAGTTAAACAAAGAAAGGCCTAGTTTAATTGGAAAGAGTTTAGTCGGGATCAAACCTCTGTTAGAATTCTGGCTCTGGCATTTTCCCAGCTATTGTTAAAGTAACCTTGGGAATTTACTTGATCTCTGTGCACCTGTTTCTTAAATGGTGGAAGCAGGGCTGGCCTCATGGGCTTGCTACCTATACAGTTATGTAGGGCCTATGCTTGGTTTAATGTTCTGCTGTCACCGTTTTGAAATTCTTAATGAACAAGAGACCCTCTGTTTTTCATTTTGCACTGGGCCTTGCACATTTTGCAGCTGGTCCTGGATAGGAGTAATACATATCTTGCAGAGTTTGTGAAAACTCAGTGAGATAATTTCTTCTTCTTCTTTTTTCTTCCTTTTTTGTTTTATTAAATGGACTTGAAAAATTGAGCTGTCATGTATGCCAATGGTAGCAATATTGACTAAAACTCCATTCCTATATAAACATGCAAGATTTTTGTAGAAAATTAGCATTACAATATTAGAAAAATTTAAAATGTTATCCTCTTAAGAAAGAAACTGGACATTTTCTTTAAAAAGCAGATATCATGGGCTTCAATCTTTTCAATTCCCTATCCTTTAAATAGAGTTCAATAATAATTTTGGTGAGATCAATATTTAGTGTTCACATTATGATGACTACTATTTATAGTAAGCCATGGTGAATGCTGTAATTATATTTCTAATCTTGAATGATCTGTTTTCCTCTAGAGGTAATAATTGTCACTTTTGGCATTTGTTTGGTTTTCTAATCACTCATCACTAAGTCAAAATCTGCTGTATTAGTTTGCTAGAGGCTGTCATAACAAAGTACCTCAGACTGAGTGGCTTAAGCAAAAGAAATTTGTGTTCTGTTAGTTCTCAGTGAAATAATTTCTAAAACAGGATTTTTAGCCAAGGAGCAGAGCTGGGGTCCGAGGTTGTCGGGGGGACATCAGTGGATGGGAAGTTACTGAGAGATTAGGGTAATTCTTGCTAAATTGACCTCACAGGATTCTTGCAGAAGGCAGACCAAGGTTATCAGACATCACTTGGGAGATGAGGAATTTGATCAGGTATCGAGCGTGATCAGATACCAAGTTTGGGAGATTCTGGCTAAACCGACTTAGAATTCTTGCTACACTTGGGTTCCTTATGATCATGCCCAAGGATGGGCTTAGTGGAAAAAGGGCTCAGAGTAGCCTAACTAAAGTTTGGTCAAGGAGAGAGTCTTTGTCAGTGCCTTCCTATTCAGTATACCAAGGCAGTCTAGCCTTTTAATTTCATTTAATATGGGCTGCCACTGAGTTTAAATTTCAGCCAAACTGTTAGAGACACCCTCAGCAATCTGAGCTAAAACAATGGACTGGGCCACTTTCTTTACTGTACTCATATCAGTAAGTGTGCCTTGATCTACCATTATATTCCTTCTCTTTTAGTTATTGCTACTTATCAAATTACTCCAAAATTTAGGGACATAAAACAACAAATACTATTATCTCATATTTTCTGAGGGTCAGGAATCTGGATGTGGCTGAACTACATGGCCTGACTCAGGGACTGTCATAGGGTTGTAGGCAAGCTGTTGGGTGGGACTGTGGTCTCTAAAGACTTGACCGGGGCCAGAGTATCTGCTTTCAGGGTCGCAAACTTGGCAACTGGCAGGATGCTTCAATTCCTTGTCGTGTGGCCCTCTCCATAGGGCTCCTCATGACGTGGCTTCCCCAGAGTAATTCAAGAAAGAAAGAGCAACCAGGACAGAAGTTGCAGTGTCCTTTATAACCTAATCTCAGAAGTGACACACCATCACTTCTGTATTTTACTGGTCATGCAGACGAATCCTGATACGATGTAGGAAGGGAGGTGGAGATCATTGGGGCCATCCTGGAGGCTGACTACTACACATCCAACCAAACATTCTCAGCCTCCATCCCCATGTGTGTTGCCCAGGTTTCTCTTAATATAAATCTTGCACACTTTTTATCTTACCTTCTAGGGTTCCCTGCAATGGGGCCTAGAAGCAATGGGAGGTATTGACAACTGGTTCTGAGAAGGATCAGCACACCCTACAAGACAACTACCTCAGGGGGAGGAAGAGCTATTTCTACTAGCAATAGAGGCTCAGCAGAACTTAGGGGTTCATGATCCCAGTGTCATCTGAATCTTCCCATGTGTTCCCATCCACACTGCTCCAAAAAAAAGCCCTTATGTTAACACGAGGCCTGCAAGATTGGGAATTCAACTGCATTGTAATTTAGGATTAGATTATGGGTTTAGTTTTTAGAAATTATAGCCTTGTACATATAGGAAGGCAATCATTTAGGTTTTCTGGTCCCTTATCTCATCTTGAACTGAGAGTTTAAAACCCTAAGCTCATCATTTCCTTTCCCCTACTTATCCAACATAATTAGGAAAAAAACCAGCCAACCCCACTGTAGTCCTTATTTTCACTTAAATATTTTGTGGAAGCATCTACTGGGTCACCCAAAGCCTTGCCTTCTTCAGCCATTTGATTACTGGTATCCAGAGGTCATAATTTAAGAAATTTTTTTTTGCTAATGCATGCCATGGACAACCAGTGTCACCATTATCACTGACAGCTGGTCACCAATGCCTTTAAATCCAATCAGACCAGATAACCCAGAACAAATTCAGAGAAGCCCATTGTTAAGGTTTTGTTCTCCTGGAATTACTTCCAATACCACTGTCTGTATCAGAGTTTGATCAGAGAAGCATAGCCACAGTGAGTCATATGGAATAAAAGATTTATTGTAGGGATTAGACCTTATGAGACTGTGGGAGCTGGAGAAGAATTTGCCTCTGTGTCCGGGGCTGGACCTGAAATTACTGTAAATCAATAGGACTTACAGTCAGGCAGGAAAGCTGAGCGTGAAGTCGGGGGGAGCAGGGACAAATTGGAACCCACAGAGTCAAACTAGACTGTGAGTCTGTCTCATCACCTACAATGCTGGTCCCTGCAGGAGCCATGGTGCAGGTGGTTTTGAGAGCCACAGTGCCACTATGCATCTGGCCCAGGACTCAGAGAAACCAAAGAAGATCCAGTTCTGAAAAAGCTTCACACCTGGCCTCTGCCCCGATTTAAGGTGAGCCAGCAAATCAGCAAAATGAGCATGAGCTGCCACAGCACCTCATGTCCTACACTGACCTTCAGAGTATAATGACTGCTGCCTGACTTCTGCCTTTGCACAAATTTCCTTTGTGACCAATCTTAACCCAGACCCATATTTAGGAGATAAACAGTTAAACTTCGAGGCGCTACAGAGATAGAACATTCAAGGGGAACTTTGCCATGGGCATTTGAAAAACTTAGAGCTAGAAGTCAAGTTTGCCCTTGTAGATTTGACAATTATCTCTGTCATGGAGAATCACAAGAAAATCCTTAAATAATTCCTAGCACAGTCATGTAATAGAAGGATATAAAAAATTATGTGAGGGAGACTGAAGTCATTTTCATATCTGCCCTGAGGAAAAAAGAGTAACATCCACTTATTTATTGTCTTTTTTGATTAGAAATCTTGTTTTTTTATTTTTGGGGTGGTTTGTTGTTGTTGTTTTGTTTTTGTATGACTTCATAAATAGAGTAGGGAGAAATTTGTCTCTTTGTATCTGAAGTAAAATAAAATGGACTTCACAGTTGGGGCTTTAGTTTCCATTCTGGAAAGTTTTAAAATCCCCATTCTTTGGAAAGGTATGCTAGGTTCAGCCTAGAGTACCTTGTCTGTAAGACTGGTGGTCTCTTTACCATAGTGCACCCCGAGAGAGCAGAGCTAGCTCTGAGGCCCAGTATCAGACTCTTAAACTCACCCATGTTTGTGCATGGAGCTGAAAACAGTGAAAGTTATATCTGTATATTCAGAGACATTGTATTTTGTAGGAAATAAAAGGCAGGTGAATCCTTTTACCCAGTCTTTATCTCTTGATATCTTGAAATTTCTTTCTTTCTGCAATTAAAATCATAAAATATGCTTTGGCCAAGAGAGAAGAGCCATACCTCGATATGGCAGAACCTAAAAGAGTCCATGTGGAAGGAGCACATCTATGTGGCACTTTAGTCACTCAATGGCTACAATTCATCACCTGGAAAGATTTTAAGTGAGGCCCTGTCATCATAAGTTAGAGGTTCCCAAACCTGGTTTCTCATCGAAGCACCTGGGGAGCTTTTTAAGCACAGATGTTGTCAGACCTTAAAAGATTCTACTAAGTCTGATGAGGAGTTCTAGAAGCTGCCATTTTTTTTAAAGATCCCCAGGTGATTCTTAAAATAGCCAGTTTTAGGGACTGATAATCTAAGGAATTCAAAGATAGGCGTGAGCCTGTGGAACGGCCCTGACCCAACACTGACAGCATCCTGAATTGCCTGGTTTGTCATGGATATAAAATGCTCACTTGCTAGAAAGGAATCCCTGCTGATCTGGTTTGCTTCAAACTGACTGTTCATCTTCTTCCACATTCAAGAACGAGGTGCAAGGCTGCGGTGCACACCATCAGCACCCCATACAAACTGGGGCAAATTCTTAACAGAAGTATGAAAGGGGACAGGAGAATATCAGCTGCTTAAAGATGGTCACAGCCACAGACTTGGTAACATACAGGAAATTTGAGGGAGAAATGTATATACCTGAAGAATAGCAAATATGAAAAATAATGAATATAAAATGGCCTAAGCCTTACTAAAAGGAGAAATAGTTTCATTCATCCTTAGATGGGACAGAATATACCTAACACCTAAATTTCTGTTTATACGCTGGGTTATTATGAACTGAGATGTATAGTAATTTTATCACAATTCAAACCTCATGCCACTTATGATCTTTTTGCTGTAGCTACTCAGAGGCCTTCTCACAAATGAGTCCAATGTAACTGCAGTCAGCTCTAATGAAGTTAAAATTTGCAAACATAATGAAACTTCAGGAAAAATTCTCAAATTCTGCTTTATATCTCTAAACCTGGAAGATAGTCAATTGAGAAGGAATAACTTTCGGGAATCAAACATATTTTTAGAGAGCAGTAGCCTCAAATGTTAGTGGAATTTAACTGACTGATTTTATTCTTCTGAGAGAAACTGAATATTGCTATTACACAATTACAGTTAATGTACATAACACTAGCAGTTACTTAAATTTTCTATAATTTGTGCTGCTTTGAAATTTTGTGGAAAAGACACTATTTTTTCCCTCTTTTGACTTCAAGAATTTCAACTTTGAAAAATATTTAAATCATCCATCATTTAAATTACAAAATAGGAGAAAATAAAAATCAACCTAGAGTTTTGTCAGCTAATCTACTCACCCACGGCAGTTTATGCGTCAGAGTAACTTGTTCCTGGGTGTTTGAATGATCAAATTAGATGTCTGAATTAAATGAACATTATTACTATTATTATTTAAGTGGTATGGCTGAAGCTGAGGAGCCTATTTTTAATTTTTTTTAATATATGATTGGGAATTCCCTAGCGGTCCAGTGGTTAGGACTCTGTGCTTGAATCTCCTGAGTTATGTGGACAAGCTTCAGTCCTAAACATTAAGAACTTCTTATACCTTACTTTGCCATGCCCTCATCCTCCTGGCTACTTAAAGTCATTGTTTTTCTGTTAACACAATCTCCCAGTTAGGTCCGATCTTTCCAAAAACATCTAAGCATCCTCCCTTCTAGTCCATTTGCTAATATATGTTGAAATTGCTCTATGTAATAGTAATCTAGACAACTTAAAAGTTTTTGGACTACCTTTCACTCTAAGAAATATCACTGAAAAAAAAAGAAAAAGGCAAGATAACATCACGTATTTTAAAGAATTGTTGAAACGTTTGCAATTTTGCCTTAACACATTGGATCCAAGGGTAATTGAAAAAAAGTCATAGGCAGGTTTCAACTGTTAAAATGTTTAATGTAGCATGGTTGTTAAAATGTGTAAATATGTCTAGAAAAAAATACAAGTATCTTAGTAAAATCATTTTAAAAAACAACATAATGCCCCGGTTGGTCTAAGTTATTGACATTTATTCTTAAATTGTTTAATATCTATTGAATACCTAGTGTAGGGTACTGTGAATATTTCCAAAGTCCTCTCTCCTTTCACATTCTCTTCCCAAGAATCTCCTTTTACTCCCATGGGATCAGTTTTCATCCTTTATGGTAAAATTCCCAGTATTTTATTTTTCGTATTTTCTGATTTTGAATATTTGTTTACTTTTGAAATTTTTTGAAGTAATTTTAAATTTACAGAAAAGGTGCAAGAATAGTACAAAGAGCTTCTATATACCCTTCACTCACCGTCCCAGATTGTTAACATTTTGCCACGTGGTTTATGATTCTGTCTCTCCCACCTATTTTTAGACACAGAGGTATAGAGAGTTATACACACATATAATATATTTATATGTAGATATATAGATTACATGTACAAATACATAAATACACATAAATACCTATATACATACATATTTTTCCTGAACAAACTGAGAGTTAAGTTAAATACATGATGCTTTATTATTCCTAAATACTTCAGTATGTATTTCCTAAAAGATAGAGCACAAGCATCAAAATCAAGATATGATCAGTTGGGCTTCCCTGGTGGCGCAGTGGTTGAGAGTCCGCCTGCTGCTGCAGGGGACACGGGTTCGTGCCCCGGTCTGGGAGGATCCCACATGCCGTGGAGCAGCTGGGCCTGTGAGCCATGGCCACTGAGCCTGCGAGCCCGGAGCCTGTGCTCCACAAAAAAATAAAATAAAATAAAATAAAAGATATGATCAGTGACATAATACTACCATCCAATCTAAATATCCCAATAATGTCATTTATAGCAAAAAACAAATCAAAACAAACCAAGAATACCTTTTCTTCTAGTCCAGTATCCAGTTCAGGAGCATGTTACATTTCATTTTCATGTCACTTTAAGTTTCTTCAATCTGGAACAGTTCTTCTATCTTTCTTTGTCATTCATGCCCTTGGCATTTTAAGAATACAAAACAGTTACTTTGAAGAGTGTTGCTTGAATTGGGCATCTCTGATGTTTTCTCATGATTAGATACAGAGTATGCATTTAGGGCAGGAATATCATAGGAATGATTTCTTGTTCTTTTCGGAGAATCATATCAGAAGGCACATGATATTGATTTGTCTTATTACTGATGAGGGGAACTTTGATCACTTGATCAAGGTGGCATCTGCCCAGTTTCTTCATTGTAAAGTTACTATTTTTATCTGTAATTAATATGTAATTTGTGGGGAGACACTTTGAGACTACCTAAGTATTCTGTTCTTCAACAAACTTTCACCTACTGATTTTCACGTCAGTGATTGTTGCCTGAATCAATTACTATTGTGATAATTGCCAAATAATGATTTTCTAACTCCATCAGTCCTACATTTATTCTTCTGTGAGGAAGTGCTTTCCTTTCTCTTCTTATTTAGTTCATTCTTCATTTATTTGTATCAGTATGGACTAATGGATTCCTGTTTTATTCAATGAATTATCTAATATTAACATTATTTCATTTGATGCTTATATTGTCCCAGATTTGGCCAGTGGGAACCCCTTTAAGCTGATCTTGTATTCTTTCTACAAGTCCCCATCATTTTTTGAGCACTTTGTTACTTTCTGGTACAGCAAGATGTTCAAGGCTCACCTTATACTTTTTCTGCCCCAGCCCTGGAATCAGCCATTTCTCCAAAGAGCTTTGGTTCTGTTAAGAGAATAGCATTTAGAACCAAGATCTGGGATCAAAATATGCATAACAATGCTATGTGTTATTTCTTCTAGGTTTTCTCAGTATATATACATACATACATATATACACATTTGTATCAATCCATCTATCTATCATTAATTATATCCTCTTTTAAAAACCATGAGTGCACACAAATACTTCCAATTCCAAGTCAGAATTCCCCAGAATTCATTCTAGCCTTTTTTTTTTTTTCCTTTCCACATTTGTTTTTATTTATTTATTTATTTATTTATTTATTTATTCCTTTCCACATTTGTAACTTCCTTCTCTGGTTTTCATTACCTTCAATGTATTGTCTCTTATTTGCTTATTCCTTCTGGTTAGATCCAGCTTCCCAATCCTGCCGGCTGTCTCCCTGTCATAAACCTTACGGAGCCCACTGGCCCTGGTTGCCTGAAATGAAGAATAGAAACCAAGAAATTAAAGAAAAGAAACCAACCAATGTTTTTTAAAGAAAAGAAAAATAGAAGGAGAAGAAGAGGAATGGAAAACAGCTATGGCTATCATTATTAACAAATTAACTCCAAATCTTAACAGTGTAACTCAATAAAAGTGTACTTGTTGCTTCTGTAAAGTTTAATGCTGATTGAGTGGTTCTCCAGGGAGCTCTCCTCCAAGTGGTGACTCAGGGATCAAAGGTGTTTTAATCTTATGGCTCTGTCATCTCAACACATGACTGCTGCAGGTTTGGCCAAAAGATGAGATGCAACAAGGAAAAGTCACACCCTCTCTCAGCTGCCTCAGAGTGAAAGTAAAACGTCATTTCTGCTCATGTTGCTTGACTGAGAATTAATCTCATGACAGCACCCAGATGTATAGGACTGAGAAAGGTAAGAACATATGGATATTCAGGGACTCATTCAGGGATGAGTCCCTAGTCTCATCTGCACCCAATGTAGACACATTTGCATAGATTCTATCTATACTTAGATAACAATGTAACTTCCTGTTGAACATTCTTAGAGAATAACAATGAGGTTGACCAGGATAAAAATGAGTAAACTCATATGTAGCCCTTAGATATACACTGTTAAATGCAGCAGTCATCTATAAAAAAATGATTTCAGTTTTGGGATTTGTTGATTTAAAGATACTTTTTCTAGCAACAGTTAGTAGTTAGCAGGGTCATGTCTCTATAATAGTCACTTCTAGTCCAAAGGTTAACGTGCTATTTCCTGGTAGCCCTTGTAAGCATTTGGATTGTTAGTAAGTGTTCGTTAAATAACTGCAGTACAAGGTATAGCTCTGTGCTTCCTTCTTTAATTATAATTATTTTAAAATTTGAAATAATTTCAAATTTACAGAAAATATGGAAGAATAGTATAACGATGTACTTCATCTAGATTTACCAGTTTTTAACATTTTGCCACATTGCTTTAATAGATTCTTTTTTGTCCATCCATCAGTCCATCTTTACAATTTGAACCATTTGAGAGTAAGTTGCAGACTTATACTGTTTTACCCCTAAATACTTCAGAGTGCATTTCTTACACAATCATAGTAAAATTATCAAAATCAGGAAATTTAACTTTGATAATATAATATACAATACACATTCAAAATCTGCCAATTATGCCAATTGTGTCCTTTATAATAATGCCTTTTTTCTGGTCCATATCTGATCCAAGATGACATGTTGCATTTAGGGGTCATGTCTCTTTAGCTCCCTTTGCTCTATAAGTTTCTCAGTATTTCTTAGTCTTTCACGACATGAACAATTTTAAAGAGTACAGGCCAGCTATTTTGTAAAATTTCAGTCTCTGATGTTTCCTCATGATTAAAGTTGTGCATTTAGGGAAGGAAGGAAGGCAGGCCATGTAAGTGATGTATTCTCAGTGCCCTGCTTTGGGAGGCATTTGTGGTTGATTTGTACCATTACTGGTGAGATTACCTTTGATCACTTGGTTTAAGGTAGTGTCCTTCAAGCTTCTCCACTGTAAAGTTATTATTTTTCCCTTTGTAATTCATAAGCAATTTGTGGGGAGATACTTTTCAAACTTTTGAGACTATGTCAATGGCCTGTTTCTGAAAAATCTCACACCCACTCATTTTCACATCCATTGATGATTCTTGCCTGAGTGACTACTATGATGGTTGAAAATGGTAATTTTCTAAATCCTTGTTCCTTCTACATTTTTTTAGTTGCCCATTCTACTTTAAGAATGACCTTCCCTTTAAAAAAATTTTAATTACTATCAGTATAGACTCTGGATTCTGGGTTATAATACATTACTGTTATTTTGATGTTCAAATTATCCCAGTGAAAGTCCCTTCAGGCTGACTTGTTCTTTTAACATGTCCCATCACTTCCTGCGCATATCCTTGCTTTCCAAGGCAAGATATTCCTGGGTCATTTGTTTTTTTTCATGCCCTAGTCTTCGAATCAGTCATTTCTCCATGAATCCCTGGTTCCTTTTACAGAGTAATAGTATTAGGAACCTAGTCCTTTCTTAAGGAAGGGCTTACATTATTGAACCTACTTATTTGGGGCATTTTTTTAAAATAAATTTACCTATTTATTTACTTATTTTTGGCTGCGTTGGGTCTTCGTTGCTGCATGCAGGCTTTCTCTAGTTGCAACAAGCTGGGGCTACTCTTCGTTGCGGTGCGTGGGCTTCTCGTTGCGGTGGCTTCTCTTGTTGCAGAGCACGGGCTCTAGGCCCACGGGCTCAGTAGTTGTGGCTCGCAGGCTCAGTAGTTGTGGCTCACGGGCTCTAGAGCGCAGGCTCAGTAGTTGGGGCGCATGGGCTTAGTTGCTCTGCAGCATGTGGGATCTTCCCGGACCAGGGGTTGAACCAGTGTCCCCTGCACTGGCAGGTGGATTCTTAACGACTGTGCCACAAGGGAAGCCCTATTTTGGGCGTTTTAACTGCAGAAGTGAATTAGGTCCCATTTGCTCAGGCTGAGAAAGCATTTACCTCCTTTACATTTCTATAAGATCCTAAGTTCTACAAAGATCTGTTTTGCTTATCAGTGGGTTCTCAGCACCTAGAGTGCCAGAGATGCATAGGAAAGTGTTCCATAAATATTTGCTGAATGGTTTACATGCTGCCAAGAGAAACCTACTTGAAATATGGTTCCAATTTTAAGTTCGAGGATCACTAAAGAGCAGTTACATTCTTTGCATTCATTTGTTATGGCCACTTATGCTGCAGATTCATAGCTTAAAATAGTCTTATGTGTCCTACTCTTCACCTTGATGTTTTATTTATATTGTATTAGAAACCTTTAGGAGCCAACAGTTTAGCCAAAATTTTTCAGTGTCCCTTTTTCAAGACTGTCCTGTTTTCACAATTTTCTAAATAGCTAGGATGTGATTTCAATAAATGTCATTCCCTTTTACTGAGACTGAAACAGTACTGACATTCTATAAAGTCTGAGGTGTTAATTCAAAATGAATGGTTGAGTATTTTATTATTTTGGCACTACTAACAATCTGAATAACTCAGATTACAAATTTGAAACAGAGGTAGAATTCAATCTCTGGTTTGAGAAACAAATCATACAGTTAGTGAATGTCATTTGATCTTTTCTTGACAGAAACATAATAAACTTTTAGATCTGCTTTTTTTTTTTCGGTACGCGGGCCTCTCACTGTTGTGACCTCTCCCATTGCGGAGCACAGGCTCCGGACGCACGCGCAGGCTCAGCGGCCATGGCTCACAGGCCCAGCCGCTCCGCGGCACGTGGGATCTTCCTGGACCGGGCCGCGAACCCGTGTTCCCTGCGTCGGCAGGCGGACTCTCAACCACTGCGCCACCAGGGAAGCCCTAGATCTACTTTTTAAGGCACTGAAAAATTAGAAGATGAAAATTAGGAGAGGGTAGGCAGGAAGCTGTTACAAACAAGTCAATTGACAGCTAAAAGGAGGGACAGGTAATAGATAATCAGAGGAAAAACTAGAAAAAAAAAACCTCGTAAACTGAAAATATACAGCTGGCTCCAGCCCCACTTAGGATTAAACAACTTTACATGGTACCCAGTTACATATATCTTTGTTTATCACACACACAGCTAAAAGAGGGTGTAGAGAGAGTAAGAGAGCAAGAATACCTTAGCTTATCAAGACATATTGTCCTGACAGTATCCATCTATCAAAAATCACAAATGCATGTACTCTTTGGTCCAGTCATCTCACTTCTGGAAATTTATCTCACACTTACAACACTTGTGCAAAACTATGTATGTACAAGAGGATTCATTGTGGCATTATTTATAACTACAACAGATTGGAAACAATGCAGTAAGTACACCAAAAGGGTTAAAAAACAAATTATGGTATAGCTATACATGGAGTACTTTGTAACTGTGGATAGACTGATAGATAAAACTGGACCCTTTTTTACTGATGTATAAAGATCTGCAAAATACTGTTAAATGAAAAAGTAAGACGTATATAGAAAGAATATAATACCATCTGTGTAATATTGTGTGTGTTTCTGTGTGTCTATGTAACATCTCTGGAAAGATATACACACAAAACCCAAGACTGGTTGCCTATGGGGTAGAGAACTAGATTACCCTGATGTTTCTGGATATTTCAGGATTTACTATGTGCAAGTTAATAAGGTAAAGGGCTCCTGTTTCAATGAAAGAGTTATGTTGTCAATAGAAATTAAATTATCCTAAACTGATTTAAAAACCTTGATAATCAAGTTATATTATATTGGAAATAATAAGCCCAAATTAAGGCCAATTATTTCCTATTTACTGATTTTCTATTACGCTACCTTCATGCTCATCTTAGTGTAATGGTATGAACATAAGGATTGAAGCTGAATTGCATTTTCCATCCAGCATGCAATAATAGCAACTCAACATTTCAACTGTTACTTTTAGGTGAACCACTACTTGGTTAAAACTTTATGATAGTAGGATATATTACAAACTACAGTGAGTTCCACAGTGACATCTAGTGTCCCCTTTTGGTAAAATTACTTAGATTCTGGGGTATTATTTCTGAGATAGCTTGTGGCCATATGACTAGGTACTTTTTTTTTTTTTTTGCGGTACGCGGGCCTCTCACTGTTGTGACCTCTCCCGTTGCCGAGCGCAGGCTCAGTGGCCATGGCTCACGGGCCCAGCCGCTCCGCGGCACGTGGGATCTTCCCGGACCGGGGCACGAACCCGTGTGCCTTGCATCGGCAGGCAGACTCTCAACCACTGCGCCACCAGGGAAGCCCTAGGTACCATTTTTAAAGTCCTGAAGTAAAGAGTCTAACCAAAATCTGCTTATTAATACCTATGATTTTTTTTAGATTACAGTGCAAAATGTGGTATTTTGGGGGGTTCTCGCTGTACATGTTTTAGCTGGATTAGAATTCACTACAGCACTTGACACTGCAGTATAAAAATAGTTACGTTTGATTGCTTTAAAAATTTACTGTAAATTTTACATAGTTTATGATGAGGAAAATTGGGAAATTTTGAATTTATCTGTAAATTTTAAAATTATTAAGAACTCTTCAAATCAAAGCTGCCTAACTCAAGGTATAATAGTATAAAATGGTTTAGAAGGGACCTCTGTACACAAAACAAAAATTCTGTTTGTCGAATATTGGGAAATTAGAAGTCACCTGAGGGAAAATATCAGAGACATTCTTTTTTTTAAAATAAATTTATTTATTTATTTTTGGCTGCAGGCCTTCGTTGTTGTGCGCGATCTCTCTCTAGTTGCGGCGAGCGGGGCTACTTTTCGTTGAGGTGCACGGGCTTCTCATTGCGGTGGCTTCTCTTGTTGCAGAGTACGGGCTCTAGGCGTGCGGGCTTCAGTAGTTGTGGCCCTCGGGCTCTAGGGCCCAGTAGCTGTGGTGCACTGGGCCAAAATTCATTATAATTTTTATGCTTTTTCTTTTTTTTTTTTTTTTTTTTGGGGAGAGCCGTGGCTCAAAGATGGAAATGCCACAAGTAACAAGATCAATTAGAATTTGTTGGTTCTCATGCACATTTTTTTTTTTGTCGTACGCGGGCCTCTCACTGCTGTGGTCTCTCCCGTTGCGGAGCACAGGCTCCAGACGCGCAGGCTCAGCGGCCATGGCTCACGGGCCCAGCCGCTCCGCGGCACGTGGGATCTTCCCGGACTGGGGCACGAACCCTCGTCCCCTGCATTGGCAGGCGGACTCTCAACCACTGCACCACCAGGGAAGCCCCATTATAATTTTTTATAATGAATAGGTGTTGAATTTTATTGAATGTTTTTTTCTGCATCTCTTGAGATGATTACATTGTTAGAATTGTAAGGCACAGCATGTTTAAAAAGACATAGGATTACAAGAGTCCATGGTTTTTGGACCATGATAGAAATAACTCACAAAACCAGATAAAGCTTGAGAACTTTGTATAACATTTGTAACTAGAAAAAAAGACTGCACAATTAATGCAAAATAACTATGAAGATGTTTAAATAATGTCTTCTATGCAAGCCCCACTCATTTTACTTAGGATATGCTTTAGAAATTAATATATTCAGACACAACTGACTTTTAAAATATTTTAAAATTTTAAAATCATGGTTAAAAAACACCACGATATAAAATTTGCCATCTTAACCATTTATAAGTTTATAGTTCAGTAAAGTATATTCACCCTGTTGTACAACAGATATCCAGAACTTTTTCAGCTTGCAAAGCTGAAATTTTATACCTGTTTAACAACTCCTCATTACCCCCTCCCCATAGGCTTTGGCAACCGCCATTTTACTTTCTATGAATTTGGCTACTTTAGATAACCTCATATAAGTAGAATAATTCAGTATTTGTCTTTTTGTGACTGGCTTATTTCACTCAGTATAAGTCCTCAAGCTTCATCCGTGTTGTAACCTGTGACAGGATTTCCTTCCTTTTCAAGGCTGAATAATATTCCATTGTATATATATTAAATTTTGTTTATCCATTCATCTGTTTATGGACACTGGGTTGCTTCCACCTCTTGACTATTGTGAATAATGCTGTGAATTATGAACATGGTTGTGCAAATATCTTTTCTTTTTTTTCCCCTCATATCATTTAATTTATTTTTTATACAGCATGTTCTTATTAGTTATCATTTTTGGGGGGGTCTTCATTGTTGCATGCAGGATTTCTCTAGTTGCGGTGAGCAGGGGCTACTCTTCGTTGCGGTGGGTGGGCTTCTCTCCGCGGTGGCCTCTCCCATTGCGGAGCATGGGATCCAGATGTGCGGGCCCCAGCAGTTGCAGCACACAGGCTCACCAGTTGTGGCCTGTGGGCCCTAGAGAGCAGGCGCAGTAGTTGTGGAGCACCGGTCCAGTTGCTCCACGGCATGTGGGATCCTCCCGGACCAGGGTTTGAACGCACGTCCCCTGCACCGGCAGGTGGATTCCCAACCACTGCACCACCAGGGAAGCCCTAGTTATCTATTTTATACATATTAGTGTATATATGTCAATCCCAATATTTTATTTTATTTTATTTATTTATTCTTTTAATTTTGGTAAGTGCAGTTTATTTATTTATTTTTGGCTGCACTGGGTCTTTGTTGCTGCGTGGGGCGTGCTACTCTTCTTTGCGGTGCGCAGACTTCTCATTGCAGTGTTTCCTCCCGTTGCGGAGCACGGGCTCTAGGTACTCCGGCTTCAGTAGTCGCAGCACGCAGGCTGAGTAGTTGTGGCTCATGGGCTCTATCTAGAGTGCAGGCTCAGTGCTTGTGGTGGGCATGTGGGATCTTCCCGAACTAGGGCTTGAACCCATGTATCCCTGCATTAGCAGACGGATTCTTAACCACTGCGCCACCAGGGAAGTCCCCCAATATTTTATTTTTTGAATATTTATTTAAGCATGTGATGATACACATTTATTTTTACAAATATTTTATTATCTATAAATGCTCTGTCAATTGCAACAAATTAACCATTGCAGAGTAACAGAGAGTACTATACTTTGAATAAGTTGTTACCAAGTTAAAAAGAAGGAAGTTAACTTCATTGAAGGTGTCAGTACCTTTGGTAAAAAAAAAAAACTGCCATAATTAATCTGTACAGATTTCCTAGCATATGTGATTTTTCAAATAGTTGATGATATTTTTCTACAGAAGGAGAAGTTTGTCTGATAAAATGATTTGTGCATTTATCCTCAGATGAAATCTTAGTGTATTCAAATTAAAGGCACTTTTTCATTGTTTGGTATGTAGCCATATTGGCTATCAGTTCTGATATTGGTTCTTTCAATACTTCTAGTTGCTGAATATCATTTGAAAGGAAATATTAATTGACATATAACACTAGAGTATTTAACCCAGTACAATCACTTGAAAGGAAAAATCTATATGAGATCTCCTATATCTCATCTATGTCAGCCTGCTTTGATTTTTAACTCCAATTCTGGAGATGGAATGGAAACTGGATTTGATGTGGATGAGTATGTCTTATTGATTCTCCATGTTCACATTTTTGTTTATTTAATTTTTATTTTATATTGGATTATAGTTGATTTAAAATGTTGTGTTAGTTTCAGGTGTACAGCAAAGTGATTCAGTTATACATATACATGTGTCCATTCTTTTTCAGATTGTTTTCCCATATAGGTTATTACAGAATATTGAGTAGAGTTCCCTCTGCTATACAGTAGGTCCTTGTTGATTTTCTATTTTATAAATAGTAGTGTGTATATGTTATCCCAAACTCCGAATTTATCCCTCACCCTTACAATTCTATAAAACTGAGGTAAAATGACTTTCTTTTCTATCTAACTGAGAAGATAACCCCAAAGGTTATAGTTTTATCACCCAAGAAAATATTAACCAGTTTTTTTTTTTTTTTTGCGGGTTTCCTCACTGTTCCTCACTGTTCCTCTCCCACTGCGGAGCACAGGCTCCGGAGGCGCAGGCTCAGCGGCCATGGCTCATGGTCCCAGCCACTCCTTGGCATGTGGGATCTTCCTGGACCAAGGCACGAACCCGTGTCCCCCGCATTGGCAGGCGGACCCTCAACCACTGCGCCACCAGGGAAGCCCTACTGATCAGTTTTTATAGCCAGAAAACAAAGACATGGTCCAAGGTGAAAATTTCGTTTCCTGATGGTCAAGGCACATACACCTTCCTTCTATAGGGTTAGAGTGGGACAGGGCAAATGCCTTTCCTTATTTGGGACAGGTCCTGTTGCCCAGGTGGGCTCAGGAATTTTGTAACCATCGCAACATGGCGGGGAGAGTGACTAAGAGTCCGGTAGGGGGTGTAATGCTGACACTTTTTCAGGCAAGGTTGTCCTTTGTCCTTGAAGCACCATTGTCCTTGGTGCACTGGAGTTTGGATGTGGATTCTTCCCAAGAGGCTCCAGTAAAGAATACAACCCTGATGAATCCTTGATTTTGGTGCTGTGAGACCATAAGCAGAGAACTCAGCTGGGCCACAGTGAGCCCAGACTTCTGACTCATGGAAACTGTGAGAGAATAAATGGGTATTGCTAATCCGTGGTAATTTGTTATGGTAGCAATAGAAAATGAAAACAACATGGATTCTGTCTTTGTTGTATGAGGTGTTCTATATGTGTGCTATCAGTTTTCAATTGTTATACAATAACAACAAAAAACATACAAAACATAGTTGTTTAAAACAACATAGGGGGGCTTCCCTGGTGGTGCAGTGGTTGAGAGTCCACCTGCCGATGCAGGGGACACAGGTTCGTGCCCCGGTCCGGGAAGATCCCACATGCCGCGGAGCAGCTGGGCCGGTGAGCCATGGCCGCTGGGCCTGCGCGTCCGGAGCCTGTGCTCCGCAACGGGAGAGGCCACAACAGTGAGAGGCCTGAGTACCGCAAAAAAAAAAAAAAAAAAAAACAACATAGGGATGCATTCAGAATATATAAAGAATTCTTACAACTCAATAAGAAGACAACCCCCAAAATGGGCAAAAGATTGAAATAAACAGTTCATAAAAGACAATATACAAATGCCCAATCAGAACATGAAAAGATGTTCAACATCCTTAGTTACCAGGGGAATACAAATGAAACCCACCATGAGATATTGGTACATACCTCCTATGCCTGTGGACAAAGAATGCCGCCTGCCATATCAGCAAAGGATGTCGCAGCCATCTAGCCGTCAGCCACTACAGCTGCCCTCACTGTGAGCCCTGAGGGAACTCAGGATGGAGACAAACAGGTTGCCTCCTTGGCCACACAGCCGCTCCCAATGGTGCACCCTGAGGGGATTCAGGATGGGAAAGAATGGGATACTGGCCCTAGATAGTTAAGGTGCATACCAAAGGGAGGATTTCAATGAGCCCAGACTCTCGCATCTTCTCTGACATGGAAAAGCACTAAATTCATTAACTTGAGATGTCTGGTTTTCTTCACTTAACAGTAATCTTTTGATGTTCCAACTGCCTCGTTTCTGTTGCAAAAACTACTATAAAGTCTGGTTCCTCCCTTACTGCTTCGGAGCAGCTCCACAGATCTATCTGAGAGGCTGTCTTCCGGGCTTAAAGCCTCAGAAAGTCTGCTGAATAAAACATAATTCTCAGCTTTTATGTTGTGCCTTTTTTTTTCAGTCGACAAGCCAAAATTAAGTAGACTGACAATACTAATAGCAGTACTTTCTGGTAGCATTGTGAAATGTTACAGCCATTTTGAAAAGAGTGGGGCAATGTTTTAAAAAGTTAAACATGCACCTACCATAAGACTCAGCCATTGCATTTTTCAGTATTTATCTAAGACAAATGAAGACATGTGTCCACCCAAATACTTGTAGGTGAATGCTTATACCTTACCTATTAACATTTGTGCAGCAAAAGCAATTATTTGTGGGATATTTTCAGCCATAAGTGTCTGATTTGAAAAGAAGAAAGGATTAATTTAAAATCAGAAGAACAGAATAAATGAAAATTATATGGTTGGAGGTGGATATTAAAGGTTTAAAAAAAAACCAACATGGGGAAGCATCACTGTCAAGTGAATTAATGGAGGTCTGTGTTCTTTCCCTTTCATTCATTTTTTAAAAGTGGATTCAAGTATTTTCTATTTCCCTTCTTTGAAAAACTCAGAAAAGGTCTTCTTTATGGGGTTGTCAATTGGGTTTTCAGTCAGTGATCCTTCACTGAGGAGTGGCACAGACTCTCAGACCTACAGATCCATGATGTTTCTTTAGAGACTTTCAAAGGCTCTGCCTTGGCCTGGAGACCAGCCTGAGGAAATGCTTGGCCCAGAGATACCTGAGGGAGGTAGCTGATAAACGTGTATGAGGGACTCTGTTCTGCAGGGAGCCTGAACACTCTCAGTAATCCAATCTGTGGCCACTGAACCACTGTGTTTGATAGTTTAACCTAGAGTCATCTACCATACCCACACAGATGTTCTATGCTTCAGACCCTAGTTCTCATTCCAACTCCTGCCCTGCCCAACAGTTTTTGTCCCAACTTCCAGAGCAACGGGAAGTTGGTACCATATTCAGCTCAAGCTCAGCTGTGGAGTGGCAAGGCCTCTCAGAAAAAAGTAGTTCTTCATGATCTGAAGTGCACTCTGCCTCAGGCAACTGAGCATGGAGAATGCATGCTTTAGACAGGCCCATATCACAGAGCTATGAAATAGTCATAAAGGGGTCCTGAGGGTGGGACAGAGAGAGGAAGGTGAATCCATAGACCTTGCCCACTGTTTCAGCCTAGTAGATAGATCCCTCTACCCTTTCTGGGCCTTCCTAATTTCTAATGTGAGAAATGGAATATTGCCTGTCATATCAGTAAACAAAGGATGTCACAGTCATCAGAGATTGCAGCCACCAGCCGATGGGTGAGCTCTTGAGCCCTGAGGAAAATCAGGAAGGAAACAAAGAATACTTGCCATCAGACTGCAGCCACTCCTCACAGTGAGCCCTGAGGAATCTCAGGGTGTGATTCAGCTAAGCCCGTGTGCCACAACTACTGAGCCTGTGCTCTAGGCCCTGCGAGCCACAACTACTGAGCCCGGGTGCTACAGCTACTGAAGCCTGAGTGCCTAGAACCTGTGCTCCACAACAAGAGAAGCCACTGCAACAAGAAGCCCTCACACCATAACGAAGAGTAGCCCCCGCTCTCTGCAACTAAAGAAAACCTGCACACAGCAACTAAGACCCAACACAGCCATAAATAAATAAATAAATAAATAAATAAATAAATAAATAAATAAACCAAAAAAACCCAATAATCTTTTTCTTTTTTGCGGGCCTCTCACTGCTGCGGCCTCTCCCGTTGCGGAGCACAGGCTCCGGATGCGCAGGCTCAGCAGCCATGGCTCACGGGCCCAGCCACTCCAAGGCATGTGGGATCCTCCCAGACCAGGGCACGAACCCGTGTCCCCTGCATCGGCAGGCAGATCCCCAACCACCGCACCACCAGGGAAGCCCAACCCAATAATCTTTTGACATACATTCAGACATCTATGTAGGTATGGCAGATGGCTCTAGGTTAAACTACCAAATACAGTGGTTCAGTGGCCACAGATTGGAGATATATCTATCTATCTATCTATATATACATATATATATGTATATATGTATATATATGTTTTTAATATATATGTATATATCTCCCAGCTATAAGTCAGCTATTTGCTGAATATCCAGCTATAAGTCAGATATTTGCCGGATTATTTACCCCTTGGGGATCTAAATTCATACTTCACTAATTCCACAGTCTGAAGTTCTCCTAGGACTTTTTGCTAAATTCCAAGAAATTATACACTCTTGGTCTCTTCTGTCCTCAAGTCCAGCTTCCCTGTGTAATCTGTTTTTGCCTTTCCTCAACCCAGAGAACCAGCCCCACCTTTAACTTCACTCAAAATTGTTCACTTTCACAAAAATGAATTGGTGAGCCAGATATAGAGAACAAACTCGTGGTTATTGGGGGAAGGGGGGCAACATAGGGGTGGGGAGTGGGGGGTACAAACTATTGGTTGTAAGACAGGCTCAAGGATGTGTTGTACAACCCAAGGGATACAGCCAATACTTTGTAAAACTATAAACGGAAAGTAACTTTTAAAAATTGTACAAAAAATTTTTTAAATATGACTAGCTAGCAATTTTGAATATACTTAAAAAAAAAGAATTGGTGAGCAATGTAGCCTTTATCAAAGACATTTTTAGTCTGATAACGAAAGAGCTGCACAGCACTCCTCAGAGCAAATAAAATAAAAATCTAGTCATTCTTTCTCTCCCAAAGACCCTTTGGGGCTGCTCTGCCCTGAGAATTCTCACTTCTTCCCTCTCTCCACATGCAGTGGAGAGGGACCCTCTCCCCTCCTTTATTCATCTCCTTTATTTACACAGAGTAATTCACCTGTCCCAAACTTTTCTCCAACCTGTACCCCTAAATCTATCCTGACTGGGAAGGGAAGAGGACTTCTACTTAACAGAAGGCAAGCTCTTACTAGAACAGTTGGGACTCTACATAACAGTATCCTTTGTTTGTTTTAAATAATGCCTAAGATTAAGTCTTTTAATCTATAAAACATTTCTTGATTTTTACCAATCTAACTTTCTTTTCATCCAAATGCATATTGGCTTCTCAGTATTTTTTTTTCTTTTAAGTGTTATCTATTTCATGGAACAATTCTAATTTTCCAATCAACATTAAGAGAAGGAAAAATCAAGAAATTGATATGTGCTACATAAATTGTATATACTATAAAATATATTCCCATGAAGTTAGATTCATATAGAATGGAGATAATAGTGCTTTGTATTTCTTTTTTTGGCTGCTCTGGGTCTTCATTGTGGCACGTGGGCTCATAGTTTTGGCATGTGAACTCTTAGTTGCAGCATGCGAACTCTTAGTTGCGGCATGCATGTGGGATCTAGTTCCCCGACCAGGGATCGAACCGGGCCCCCTGCATTGGGAGCATGGAGTCTTACCCACTGACCCCCAGGGAAGTACCTCAACTACTTTTAAAAATGATCAAAAGATTTGAACAGACATTTGAGCAAATGAAATGTGTAAGTTGGAAATAAGGACATAAAAATCCTATTCCAAAATAAAAGGAACAAATTAAATGCGACAATTCTCAGAAGATTTAGTCTAAGTCAAGTTTCTCAGCTTCAGCATTACTGACATTTTAGGCCTGGTAATTCTTTGTTATGGGGGCTGTCCTGTGTATTGTAGGATGTTTAGCAGCATCCCTGGCCTCTACCCATTAGTGCCCTCCCCCAAACAAAGTTGTAACAACTAAAAATATCCAGACATTGCCAAGTGTCCCCTAGGTGCAAAACCACCAGTTGAGAACCAGTGTGCTGAGTGATGGAAGCCAGACTCAAAAGGCTACAAAGTGTATGGTTAATTTATGTCACTCTGGAAAAGGCAAAACTGTAGAAACAAAAAGCAGTTCTTGCCAGGGTATGGGGTTGGAGGCAGGAGATTGATTACAAAGGGTCAATAAGGGAACTTTCTGGGGTGATAGAAATATTTTATATCTTGACTTTGGTACTACTCACATGACTGGGTTTATAGTTTTTGTGAAATTTAGTAAAATTTCATCCATCATTTCTTCAAATGGTTTTTCTGCTCTCTCTCCTCTCCTTCTGATATTCCAGTTACATGTATGAAAGACTGCTTGATATCATCTCACAGGTCACTGAGGCTTTTCCTCTTTGTGTTTCAGTTTGGATAATTTTATTGCTCTGTCTTCAGGTTCATTCATCTTCTTTTGCACTGTCTAATCTAAGTCCATCCAATAAAATTATGTTTTGATATTGTAATTTTTCATCTCCAGAAGTTTTTTTTTTCTTGTTTTTTTTCTTTTTGTAGCTCCCATTGCTTTCGTCATTATGTTCATGTTTTTAACTTTTTGAGTAAATTTAGTAATGAATCATTTCTTGGTCTGTGTCAATTGACTTATTTTCTGCTTATAGGTCACATTTTCCTGCTCCTTTGCATCTCTATTTAATATTTTACTGGATGCTTGATATTGTGAATCTTACTGGGAGTGCATTTTATTGTCTTCCTTTGAAGAGTGTTCAACTGTGTTCTGGAAGACTTAATTTACTAGGAGGTCAGCTTAATCCTTTCAAAGCTTATTTTTAAGTTCTGTTAGGATGTATCTAGAGTAGCTTTTATTCTAGAGTCTGTTTAGTACTACTCAGTTGTGGCCTTTCTGGGATCTATACTAAACATCCTGGGCATTTGACAAGGTCTTTCCACTCTGGCTTTTTGTGATGAGAATGTTTCCCAGCCCTGTGTGAGTTCTGGAAAGTGTTGAGCTCAGAGCCTCTGGGGAGGTGTTCTTCAACCTATGCACACAATTTGGTATTTAGCCAGACTCAAGAGACTCCTATGCAAATTTCTGGAGCTCTTTTCCTGCATAGTTCCCTTTCCTGTTACTCTTTCCCACAAATTCTAACTGCCTTAGCCTCCTTGAACTTTGACTTCCGTGTCTTCAACTAACCAGAGACCCTGTGCTCTGCTTCAGACTCACCCTCCTTTTGTCACCAGCTGGAAAGTGCTGTAGGAAAAAAGTGTAATTGTATGGCTACTTTTGTTTCTCTTCTCTCAGGGATCAGTCACGTACTGTCTGTTATCCAATGTCGAAAAGCAGTTGTTTCATATATTGATATTTTGCCTAGTTTTCTAACTTTTTATAATGGAAGGACAAATCTGTTACTGGTTATTCTGTCATGTCCAGAGACAGATGTGAAAAGCAATGGTTTTTGTTTGTTTGTTTGTTTTTTTACTAATAATAGACAAAAATACTGTAGACCAATAGAAAGAGGCTAGGAAAAACTTGAAATATAAACATAAAATATTAAAATGATCCCACCTGTCAATAAGATCCAAGCCTCCCAACTACCGAAAGTGGGCAAAAATACAAATGGGCAATGAATAAAAATGAGATTAAAAGACCATTAATAGATGAAAGCTGCATTAATTTTAAATTAATTTTCTCAATCTCTTTGATAAGAAATTTTTTTTGTTTTACTTATTGAGGTTTAAAACACAGTAAATTGCACAAAATCTTGTGTATAGATTGATGAAACTCTTGGTTACATATGTATATACCCTTGTTAACCACAACCTAGATCAAGATATATAGAACATTCTATCACTGCAAAAGAATCCTTCATGTTCAGCTAATACCTACCCTTCCCCAAAGGTATGTATGCCTTGTTCTTCTATCACCATAGAATATTTTTGCCTGTTTTCCTACTTTAGGAATTTTGGACTGAATCATATACCAAATACTTTTGCCCCAGGATTGTTTTAACATTATGTCTGTGCAATTCATCCACATTGTTACATGTAGCTGTAGTTTGCTTACTGCAACATAGTGTTGCATTATAAGAGTATTCTACAGATTATCTGTTCTCCTGTTGATGGATGTGTGAACTATTTCCAGTTGGGAGCAATTATGAATAAAACATTATTATGAGCATTTAGCAAGTCTTTTTTGTGGTTGTGTTTTCATGCCTCTTGGGTAAATACCTGAGTGGAATTGCTAGGTCACAGGATAGGCATGTTTAGCGTTAGTAGATACTCTACCAAATAGTATTCCAGTGTAATGCTGTTGCAGTTTCAGTTTCTCCATTAGCTTTTTCACATTTGCCGCTGTCAGCCTTTAACCACAATTTCAAATACTTATTTGGATATTTCCTTTTGTGATGAGATTTTCAGGCTTTTGTTAGTTTTTTGTTTGAGTTGTCTTTTTCTTATTGATTTGTGGGACTTTTCAAAACATTCTGATTAAGTCCTTTGTCAGATATATGTATTGGGAATATCTTCTGCCATTCTTTGACCTGTTTTCTAAGTGTCTTTTGATTCACACTTCTTAGTATGTAATCCAATTTACTAATTGGTTAGTGCTTTTTTGGGTCTTTTAAAAGAAATGTTTGCCAGCTCTAAGGTCAGAAAGATATTCTCATGGTTTCTATTTAGAGGCTTCATTTAGCTTTCACATTTAGATCAATGATCCACCTCAAATTATTTTTTTCTGCACAGTGTGAGTTAGGGGTCAAGGTTAATCTTTTACCTATACGGAGATCTAATTTCTCCAGCACTATTTTAAAAATCATCCTTTCACTGATAGAATTGCGTGGAACAAGTTGAGAAGTGTTTATTTCTGTCCTCTGGGAGTATTAGTATGATATCTTCCTTATATTTTGATAGAATTCATTAGTGAATGCTATCACTGAGTTTTGTGTGAAGTTTAAAATTACATATTCAGTTATAGATATAGTACTATTATTTTTTCTCGAGTTAATTTTGGTCAGTTGCCTGGTACCAATTCTTGTCTCTTGGCTCCAAAAGCAACCCCTTACATATTCTGCTTTGTGACGCTAAGGTTAGGACTCTGCAACCACACTTCTACTTTGCAGGCTGGTTCCCTGTTAGGCTCTGCTGATAGTGGTTACTAGAGACTGAAAGGCTGGAGAAAGGAGATTTGTCCTTCCTGTGGACTATCTTCTTGCAGCTCCTCTGAGTATCAACCCAGTGATGTTTCTTCTCTGTGGTGCTACAGTTTGTATCAGTTTCAGAATCCAGTGTGGAGTTTCTCTGTGCCTTTCCTCTCCCTTCAGGTGGCAGCATGCCCTCTTCAGAGGTCTGAGTTTCAGCCCCAAGGGTTCCTGCCCCAAGCTTCTAAGTTTTAATAATTCCAACCTCTTCTCTTTTTTCTCTTGACCTTAGGTTCTATAGTTGCTGCAGTGCTCTCTCCATAATACTTCAAAATTCTTTTGTTACTCTTTCAGTTACCTAACTTTATGACTGGTTAATAATTCTTTAAAGTATTTCTGTTCAAGTAACTGATGTCATTTTTGCCTCCTGATTAGAATCTGATACACTGACAAAGGGCTAGAGTCCAGAACATATAAAGAACTTCCACAAATCATTATGAAAGATGGACAACTGGTACATAAGCAAATCCTGTAACAAAATGAAGAGACAGAACTACACATATATACACACAAAGGACATGTACAGAAATGTTTACAGCAGCATTCTTGGTAATAGCCCAAACCTTCAAACTACCCAAATGCCCATTAAAAGTTAAATGGATGTTATGCTATATCCACACAATGAAACATAGCAGTGACAAAAATCTATCACTACATATATGGATTAATCTCATGAACACAATGCAAAGTGAAAGCCACTCAAAGGAGTAAATAATGTATGATTTTATTAATAAAGCAACAACAACAAAAATCCATGGTGCTATGTTAGCACAATGGTTATTCTAGGTGGAGGGTTGGAGAGGTATAGAAACTAGAAGGGAGATTGAGAATCTCTGGGGGATTGGTAATATGGCTTCTTGATCTATGTATGGCTGCATGGTCTCTCATTTTATAAACAAATGCCTTTTTAAAAAAAATTAATTTATTTTATTTATATTTATTTTTGGCTGTGTTGGGTCTTCGTTGCTGTGCGTGGGCTTTCTCTCGTTGTGGCGAGCGGGGCTTACTCTTCGTTGCAGTGCGCGGGCTTCTCATTGCAGTGTCTTCTCTTGTTGCGGAGCATGGGTTCTAGGTGCACGGGCTTCAGTAGTTGTGGCCCTTGGGCTCAGTAGTTGTGGCTCACGGGCTTAGTTGCTCTGCAGCACGTGGGACCTTCCTGGACCAGGGTTCAAACCCGTGTCCCCTGCATTGGCAGGCAGATTCTTAACCACTGTGCCACCAGGGAAGCCCCCACCTTTCTTGACATACTGCCAACTCTCAAGCTACTGCCCTGTTCTTAGTTAAGAGTTGTCTACACATCTGCCCCTGCCTTAACACTGAAATTATTCTCACCAGTCACCTGACTAAATTCAGTAGACATCATTCTATGCCCCCATTTTACTTAGCATAACTGTTGACCACTCTTCTTAAAATGCCCTCTTCAATGACACTGCATTCTCTTGGTCTTCCTTGATTACCCATCCCTTAAACATGGATACTCTCATCCTTAGCTCTTTCTCACTTCCAAATCTGTGTATAATCTTATATATTTCCATCATTATGAATATATCTATTTGCTAAGGACTTCCAACTGTTTCTAGTTTCTCTCCTAAGCTTCAGATAGTTACTTAATTGCCAAGAGATGACCTCCATTTGGATTTATTCACAGTGTCTGAGTGCTTACTATGGGTCAAATATTGTTGCTACAATTTCTCACAGAAAAATCAGATTGAATGTATTCAAAGTCTATCTTCTTTTCCCCATAGTCTTCTTTCAGAATTCTTTCAGTGACTGGAACCACCTTCCACTAGGTCAGCCAAGTAGAAAATCTCCAGGTAATTTTTTACTTCTCTCTCTCTGACCATATATTAATCAAGTCTGTTAAATTTACCTCTGCAAGATAACTCAAATCTACCCCCCTCTCCAGTTTCACTGCTTTTCATTCATATTTAATTTTATATATAATGTTTTGGAATGATGGACAGATCAAAGCGAACATTCGAAAGAAATGTCCGTATACATTCCAAAGCAATACTGAACATTTTCAAATGCTATACAGCATGTCCAAACTAAATATCTATATAACCCCTCAGATTAAGATAGTTGTGGTAGCCAAACTCCAAGAAGAGTCCCAATCACCTCTGCCTCCTGGGTATTCATTCTTGTGTCGTCCCTTCCCCATTTGACCTGTAAAACCAATAGAATATGGCGAAAGTGATGGTATATCGTTTCCAAGATTAGGTTGTATAAATGCTGTGGCTCCAGTCATGGGTGCATTTTCTTGGATTATTCTGGGAGAAGCCAGCTGCCATGTCATAAGGGCACTCAGGTGACCTATGATGTCTCCAGCCAACAGCCTGTAAGGAACTGAGGCCCGCCAACTACCCTGTGAGCTTGGGAGCACATTCTGCCCCAGTTGGACCTTCAGATTATATCGCTGGCAACTAACTACAAAGTCATGAGGTCTTGAGCTAGAACCACACAGCTAAGTTGCTGCCTTAATTAGTTAATTAATTAATTTTTGGCTGCATTGGGTCTTCATTGCTGTGTGCGGGCTTTCTCTAGTTGTGGTGAGCAGGTGCTACTTTTCGTTGCGGTGCGCAGGCTTCTCATTGCAGTGGCTTCTCTTGTCGTGGAGCACAGGCTCTAGGCACACGGGCTTCAGTAGTTGTGGCATGTGGGCTCAGTAATGTGGCTTGCAGGCTCTAGAGCACAGGCTCTAGAGTGCAGGCTCAGTAGTTGTGGCACATGAGCTTAGTTGCTCCGCGGCATGTGGGATCTTCCTGGACCAGGAATTGAACCCGTGTCCCCTGCATTGGCAGGTGGATTCCTAACCACTGTGCCACCAGGGAAGTCCTGCTCCCTGATTTCTGACACATAAAAACTACAATAATTGTTTTAAGCTATTAAGTTTTGAGGTTAATTGCTATAGATAACTTACTTCTCCCAATCGAACCAGAAGCTGACTAGTTTCTGTCAGTGGAACAAATAAAACAAGTACACTTTACACTGCTTCACAATTTCAAATTATTCACTACCACAAGATCAATGTGTTAAATTCTAGACAACAAAGTCAGTACTGGTCTAGTATAAACGCATTTGATTAGGATTTTATTTTCATAGTCAGCTTTGATTTATTCCAAACAAGCTGACAAATTTTTGCTTCTTTGATTTACAAGGGTTAAATATTACTAATTCCTCTTAATTAGCTAAAGAACAATTAATACAATAGATTTAAAATATTTTATTTATTTATTTGGCTGTGTTGGGTCTTAGTTGCAGCATGAGGGATCTTCATTGCTGTGTGCGGAATCTTTAATTGTGGCATTGTGGGATTTTTAGTTGCTGCATGCGGGATATTTTTGCTGTGGCATGCGGGATCTAGTTCCCTGACAAGGGATTGAACCGAGGACCCCTGCATTGGGAGTGGGGAGTCGTAACCACTGGACCACTAGGGAAGTCCCCCATTAATACAATACTTAAACAGCTAAATAAACCTATGTTGCTATTAGTTAATGGGACAGTCAAATGTTTTTGACCCCAAAAACTTCCCCCAAAGAATACCCAAAGATAATTCTTAAAACTGCATCCAGGGCTTCCCTGGTGGAGCAGTGGTTGAGAGTCCGCCTGCCGATGCAGGGGACACGGGTTCGTGCCCCGGTCCGGGAAGATCCCACATGCCGCAAAGCAGCTAGGCCCGTGAGCCATGGCTGCTGAGCCTGGGCATCCGGAACCTGTGCTCTGCAATGGGAAAGGCCACAACAGTGAGAGGCCCGCGTACCGCAAAAAAACAAAAACAAAAACAAAAAAACTGCATCCAGCATTGCCAATTATACCTGGCACAGAGGAGGCAATGAATAAATATTTCTTCAAGTGGGTGTAAAATTTTACAAACAGTCAATTTCAAAGAGCTGGGAACATAATAGCAATAAACGTCATGAAGTGTCAGTTCAACTAATGACTTTATACCAGAACATAACAGAATTGATCTGTTTTGGGTCTCCCTACACTAAAAATTCCATGTTTCCTTCTCTGCTTTCTTCCTAAATCTTTGGTGGGAAGATACTATATGAACTCTGAGTAGCTCTCAGTGACTGCTAATTCAAAGCGACAGACTTGACTACATGAATGGAAGAGAAATGAGACATCAGAAGACAATATGTTGCAAAAAACTGTATGGAGATGGAAAACAGATTAATAAATAGAAAACAAATTGAGGGTAAGAAGGCTCAAAGTTAAATGGCTACAGACAAAGATTAAAACTACAAGTGAACCTTGAAGATCCCTTAAAGAGGTTTGGAACTTAGAGGCACCACTGAAGTTGTGGAAGGAGCAAGGCTGAACAGGAGAACTGGTTCAGAGTCTGTTTAAGAGTTTCGGTCTTGGGCTTCCCTGGTGGCGCAGTGGTTGAGAGTCTGCCTGCCGATGCAGGGGACACGGGTTCATGCCCTGGTATGGGAAGATCCCACGTGCCGCGGAGCGGCTGTGCCCGTGAGCCATGGCTGCTGAGCCTGCACGTCCGGAGCCTGTGCTCCGCAACGGGAGAGGCCACAACAGTGAGAGGCCCGCGTACAGCAAAAAAAAAAAAAAAAAGTTTCGGTCTTTTAGGTCCTCTCTGCCATTATCATATGCAATCAGACTCATCATTTCTCAGCTGTGCAAATTTGGGCACGTTTCTTAACCCCCCCCAAGCACCAATTTCCTCATTTGTAATGAGAGAATAAGAAAATACCTATTTCATAGGACTATCTTGAGGATTAAGTGAGTCAATACATATCAAGTACATAGAACAGTATCTACCACACAGTAAGCATGCAATAAAGCATACTTTATTGTTAGTTTAAGCCTTTGATGCTACTTGCTTTCTAATTAATTACAGTGTACATATTACCTTGAGAAGCACTAATTTAAATAAAATCACCTTTGGGGGACACATGAATGATGGAGAGATAAAAGCATTTTCAACTTGTGAACACAGCTCTGTGATGAATATATGGCAGCAACATCTTTGCTTAGTCTCAAAGCAAGACTAACAATCATGAGCGCCATAGATGAGTACGAAGACAGGAAAACTGATGGAAAAAAGGAAATGTAGACTGAAAAGTATTAGTTGCTATACTGTAGAAAACGAGAGAGGTGCCTCTGAGAACTTCCCTACAACATTCTGTGAGTATAATGCCTATACACTGCTTACCTAGAAACAAGAGAGGACCAGATTACTACAATGATTAGAAGCAAAACATAAAGGAATAGACTGAAAAGAGAACTAAAATTCAACAATCCATAAATCTCACATACAAAACGTTATCAGGAAACCTTATAGTTTGTGCTATTTGAAAAGTATTTATTGCAATGACAAAACCGGAGGTTAATTACTTTTTTATTATTGAATTAAATTGTAAAGTCTACATCTACAATTTTAATCAGGAAGAAATGCTTTGCATTTACATCAAGGACACATTTATTCTAGTGGAAGAAAACAGACACAGACAAAAGACCAAGTACACATTTAAAAAATAAAAAAAAGACTACACATTTTACCTGGTCCTACTTTGCTATTTTGGACCATACCTTTCCTATTAGAAAACTGATCTCACATACATATTAAGTCTGATTTATCTTCCCACATTTCTGAACATTAAATGCAGTTTCTCACAATTTCTAATTATAAACAAAAGATTGAAAGCAATATGGGAATCAAAGTTTAAAAACAGAAAAAGTAAAAGTAGACTGCTATTACTGTATAGAGGCAACGCTGAATAAAATGTGTTCCCTCTGTGGCTCATCTCAAAACACTTTTACTTGGAGAGGCAAGCATTTCTGATCTAGAAGTAAGTTTCCCACTGCCTTTGCAGAGACGAGACCTACGAATATTTCTGGTCAACTGCAAAGTGAAAAATGTCTACAAAATATCTAAAAGCCAAATATCAGACTATGGCTGATGCAAATCAAACTTGTGTGTTGGTCTAAATATACATCTTCAGCTTTTCCTTTTTAAAAAGTATCTTTTTTATTTCAGAAGATATTTTAAAAAAACTTACATTTTTTAATGTGCTTTATTGTCAATGACTGTAAAGTTGAAACTCACATGATTAAATCAAAATTTTTGTTTTACTTGATTCTACTGAAATTTCAATTACCTACTACTTTACCGAACAAAGTTATACATGAGGTAAGTTTTAGCTAAAAACAAAATCAACCACAAAGATAAACATTTCAAAAGTAAACAAAAATCATAATGCCCGCCTCAATTTCAGAGTTTAAAAATTTATGTATTAACTATTGTATATCCAAGGAAAGTTTACTATGTAGTTTAAAAGCACATACTTTTTGCTTTTAAAAGCACATACTTGCAAATCAAATTATGTTGGGAAATACAGGGCAAAAAAACCCTTGGCAAAATGCATTTTTGGTAACAGAAGATAATTCAATAATGAATCCAAATGGAACCTAAGACTGGTGTTTAAAATTTCTAACTTCTGAACACACACACACACACCTATTTATCTAAAAAATATTTTGGTAACAGATTGATAGAATAAATGTTTTGCTGTAAATAAAAAGTACAAGTTTCCAATTATAGTCTTATAGCTAGCTAAACAGTCTTTAAAAACATGTACAGCCAGCTAACAGTTCTCTAAAACATGTGTAAGTTGCACTGATAGATCCCTGCTAAAAATCAACTGCATTTAAATGGGTCTTACCGAAGTAGGACATTCACAATACTAGATATCTTTTAAAAAGTGAGTACAATAGGGCTACAACAATAACATTATTACTATTAATAAAAGTTACAGAAGAGATTATCACTGTACTTTTCCCCATAAACACCATCAAACTTTGTTGCAGTCACCAAAACTACAATCTCAAGTTACTTTTTCTCTTACCGAATTTCACGTTTCACATGTCTCTAGTTTTTATTCAGCAGAGAATAATTCTTAAAATCTTTTCTGTAAGAATTCAAAGTATTTAAATGTGTAGCTTCACATTATACTACCATGTTTTGCCCTTCTTGTTTCCCAAATACACAAAAACAATATACATTTTTTCTCAAAAAAGAAATAAGATGTCCACATTAAAAAAATAAAGCCTACAAAAAAGTTCCAGAGCTAAAAAAGATTATTCATATGGCACAAAGTGATCTCCTACTAGTCCGAAGTCCAAAACATTGAATGAAGTCCATTTATATATATCTTGCTTGCTTTTCAATGGAATACTATATTTACTGAGGTGAAATCACATTTTTTTTGTTCTTGAGTCAAGTGTACACAAATTTTTTTAATACAGTTATTAAAACTAGGAGACCAAGCTGAATGTGCCAAAGAGATATCATTCAGTTGACTTTTTTAGAGTCATTAGAAAGAAACTTATAGAATGGATTTCCTTGGTTGGTTTCCATAGCTTGATAGACCAAAAACAAAAAAAAGGCTACGACAACGAAGAGCAAAATTTTTATCCACATGGGAATGGAGCGTCCCTTTTTTGTCTTTTCTGACTTGACATCTGCCAAGGGAACATACTTAGGAATATATTTAGACGAAAAAGATTCCTCCATCCTGAAATCACTGAGTTCTAATGGCCGGCCAGCAGCCCCTTTGATTGGTCTGCGGCAACTAGCACTGTTGGGGGTGAAAGGAGGAAGAGAAAAACAACTATTAGATAAAGTCATAACTTAAATAACATAAAATGACATTATTACTCCTAATTCCATACACATTCCTTGAGGTAACAGTAGAAAATTGTCATATAAACAGTGAGATCAGTCAACCTATTTAAAAACTTCTATACATTTTTCATTTCAAGAGTTAGATTTGTATCTTTTATTAGAAAATAATATTCAGAGATTATAAATATTCACTAAATTTGCCTTCTCAAAGGTTTTTCAAGCTAATATATTTAGGGGATGATGAAAAAAAATAAGGTAGTTTGGTTATGATTCTTCCAGTCAGGAAACAATTCAACAGATATCTAAAAGCAGTCTTTTCAATTAGAAAAGAGAGACTCTCAGGAATAAAACCGATTTCCTTCTTACCAGGTTTCAGTTTAGATTTAAAAATAAGAATTAAATAGTAGGTAAATGATTTATTTACAACCTTTCAGCTTAACAAAGTTAATTTTGAAACTGACTCAACTTTCAAGAATATGAACTAGTTAGTGCTTAGAAGAATTAAAGTGCTCCCAAAAAAAAGTTTACTTATGAGAGCAGAGGTATAGTAATTTTGTGAAGAATTTAAAATTAGAATTCATTTATGTATGTATATATAAAATAATTATGTTGTACACCCTAAATATATAGTTTAATGTGTCAATATACCTCAGTAAAGGTGGGAACAAATAAATAAATAAAAATGCCTTAATTGAATACACTAAATAATTGTTTCAGTGTATCTGAATACCTAATTCCTGTTGGTGTAGCTGCTTCAAAGGGAAACATTTCCTTAAGAATATCCCTTTCTACTCTTCTTTCCTCTGTTTTTTCTCCCACCTAATAAGAAACAAACAAACAAAAAAACAACCAGAAGTTAAAATTTAGTGTAAATATGCAATAATTAGAACATAATTTTAAACAGACGCTTTGGAGAACAGAATGCACTTAAATCTATCCAACTTTTACAACTGCCATTTCTGAATTCATTATTGCTTAATTATCCATACATTTCCATGGCTCTCTTCAAATTTCCTGAAGATATGTTAATGTTGTAATGGGGGGCACACATTCAAGTAAGTTAAAAACAAAAAACAAAAAATAAAATTTCAGTACAGCTAATATGGCAGTGTTAAGTTCCCTCCAATGCTTTTCATTGACATTAAAAGTACATTGTTTCTTCTTCTTAATTTTGTAATAAAATAAATGATCAAATGTAGAAGATATGAAACTAAGATGGATCTTTTAACAAATTTTAGTATATGCTTTTAACTAGAGAGTCAATCCAATCTTCCTAACTTAAGAAACATAAAATAATTTTTTAAACAACCTGAATGCTTTGCTAAATTACCTTTATGCCCAGATCAAAATAATCTTTGATAAAGAATTATTAAAATTATAATGTATCCATGCAGTTAGTACTTTAAAGCTTAATTTTACAGGAGTTAATCAATTCAAGTATAATACAAAGTCACTTTAAAGTCCCATTATCTGACCTTTCAATGAAAGGTAGTATAGCTTCCCCCACAGCCCAAGTAACACTTTCAACTCACATCCATTTTAACAAAGAGAACATATTACAAGCAGCACACAAATGAGCACTCCCTTGAAAACTGGAACTTAAAGAGGAACACAGCAGTAGCAAGAGGATAGTATTAGCATGTCATACAATATTACTTTCCATTGTCACTAATGAAGTATGTCTTTAATATATGCACATAAATAGACACACACACCCCCACCCAACAAAGAAAGCTCTGCTCCCTCCCACTCTAAAAAACAAATATAAATATTTCTTCATTAAAAGATCAATGATAGCATCGATCTAAATGTTATTCATTTACTTCAGCTCTTGTCAATGGTTTCTTTGGTGTTCTTCTGGGTATGTCTGAGAATTCAGTGATTGGCAGAATAGGAGCTGCATGCTTGAAATTTCCAGTCACCCTATTGACAACCTGCCAAGATTCAAATTATTCAGACTCAGAATTATCCAAACATAACAAAGACACGTTAAAAGAAAAAATGATAGTCGATTTCTCTAATATTTGAAACTTTCCCTTAATAAAAATTTAGGCATAAGAACCTACAAATACATTAGTGTTTCATATGTGAAGGAAGCCTTATTATTCTTTAAACATGTTAGCAAAAAAGTATCCTTATAACACTAAGTATTCTTGCACAATGAATTATATATATATTAAAGTGGCTACACTGAAAACTTCTAAAATTCAGAATTATATTGGGAAAATGAGTTTAAAATGTTTAAAAACATGTGTTTGAGGTTTGCCAAAATTCGCCACCTCCCCAATTCTAAGTAAAGGATAATTTACAAAGAATACCACTTGTATAGTTTATGAAACATATTTACTAAAGTTTCGTTGCTTGAAGCCATTATAGTTTCAGCTATGGGAGTACTCTCTGAAATTATTGCACCATCTATACGAAAATGTTCTGAAGTTTCCACCTGTTAGTTTGAAAACAAAACAAAAACAATAAATATAAAATAACCACTAAAACCCTACCAATCTGAGAACCCCATTCTAAGCAATAAGCCTTGCATCACCCTTTTCCTCGGAGTTCTTCTTGACCCTCTCGTAGATTCCCTAGTTAATGCCTGCAGAGGTCCGCCTTTTGAAGATCCACTTGTCCATTCAGTCTCAGTTACTCCAGCTTGAGAATAGCTCTATTCAAGCATCAACACATTAAAAAGTCATATTCTAATATCAAACACCTTAATAATGATGGCCATATTAGCATACTGAGAATCCATGAAAAGTTTCCAAATGCCAGCATTTGAAAATAATGCTATGCCCTCAAAATATTTCAAATGTATTGGCTGGATATGTAGGCATAAGAAAACACTTAAAATATGGTAAAATACATTAGAGTCCAACTATAGGAGCTCTCACATATTATGATGATAAAAGTGAGAGGAGAAAAAAGACATCAATTTATCACTGGCTCCTTTTGTGACTTGCTGTTTACTATCTGGCTCCAGTATCACAGCTGCATCTCTAGCTGTCTAAACAAAAAAGCAGGCTGATCATGACTTGTAAGATAGTCATTTGTTATATATAACAAGTCAGTTTCCTTTTAAAACAAAATACAAATTTTGTAATTGTTAGCACAGACTAAACATTATTCTTGTCGTGCGGTTAGGACTATTTAAATAGAATCAGTTTCAATAATCTATACACAGCTATCTGACTTAAAAGTTCCCAGGTGTCAAACTCATCTTGGAAACAGGTAATAAAATTGAGCAGCAACAAAAACTTGATGGTCATCTTTTTTTGTGAACTGGCTAGCCTAAAATGTCACTGCCAGGACTCAGTGCCACTCACTCCTCACTACGGAAAAAAAAAAGAAAAAATGGTAATAGGAATAGACCACTGTCCATTTCCAGTCCCAGATTTATTTCTCCTTGGAAAAGTCGATTGATTTTCCTCATTTAAAAAATAATTTAGCAGTCCTCACATAACTGTTTGAAAAGCACTAGACTAGTGCTTCTACCTGAAGCTTTTGTTAAAATGCATATTCTGATTCAGTAGCTCCAGGGTGAGGCCTGAGATTCTACATTCCAAGGATCAAGTTATTCAACTTTTGAAACTTTTATTACCAGATGATTCTTTTAAATTCTTTTAACTAGAGGACATCCATCAATGATTAGTTATACTAGAATATGCTTATACTGTCACTTTTGCTTTCAAGCTAATATTTTATGTAGATAACTGCTGTTTTTATAGCTAAGTTAGTGTCTATTAATTTTAAAGACAGATATATTTTACTCTTATCTCGGGACAAGAGCAGTCATCCAATAAGTACACTTATTTGGCTCGAAGCATTACTACCAAAACACCACAAGATACAGACATAGTTTCATACATCTGGTTTTGTATTTCTCTATATTTGGAACTGACTTTATAAGAGTTTCCCCTTTGACTCACAATCTGAATCTCCGGGTTGCTTTTCCAGCTATCAATTAGGAAAAATTTGCTGAATGCAAACATTGTTAGTCAAAAGACAAATTTATAAACAAATTACACACACATATAATAGATGCTTATTAATAGTTAAATTCCTGATTATTTGAGTAGAAGGGAACACTAGTTTTAATCTTAAATTCTCAATCCCGGTGGCACAGTATCATCTGGGAAGCTTTTAAAAAATACCAAGTGCCCCAACTCCACCTTAGACCAATTAAGTCAGAATCTCTTCTAGACCGGCCTGGGCTTAATTAAATTTTGTAGCTCCTGAAGGGATTCTAATGAGCAGCCAGGGTTGAGAATAACGTAACTGACTTATGATGCATCTCAAAGCCAAGTATTTTTTTCAAACTACTTCCAACACTGCTTCCTCTTTAATAAGCTATTGCTCAATGCCAATAAAAATAATGAGAGTATTTTAAAAATATTCTAGTTTGATAGTCTACCTGGTATTATCAATGTATACTCAGTATTTAAAAACTCCTCAAAGAATTAAAAAGAACATTATTTTAAAGGGCTGATAAAGTTATCAGTTATGCAACTAATACAATATAAAGCCTAGATATTTTACCTATGTCCATGAAGGTAAAGAGGGGGGGAGAAGAGACATACTTTTCCCTTAAAATTGGTTATCTACCAAATTCCAGGACTTTCCATTTGTTATGTTTTATTCTGAATAAATAACTGAAATAATCTCTTCATCAAAAATTTTACCAAACATCTATTGAAACTATTATACTTAATAAAAAAAAAGTTTACATTTTTATTAGTTATCTTTGAAATTAAAGGCCAAGTTCCATTTAGAGATTTTTAAATTTTCTCCCATGGAAGAGAAAACAAGAAATTCACTGGTTGCCTGTGGAAATAGCTGGGAACAGGGGTAGGATGGACACTTTTCACTATAAATCATTTATGCTTTCTTTTGCTCAGGTTTATTAAATTCTTTGGTTGAGGACTGTCAACCAATTTTATTAGTTCTTGCCTATCATCTAATTTAGAATTAATCATCTTCACAGAAAACTATCTTTCATACAACCAGAAAAGATACCTTGAAGACTGAAAAAAATTTTTTCTACCAGAATCCACTATGCAACAAGTGACTTTGAGAAGAAAATATAAATAAAAAACAAAATTACAATTCAGTGTTGTAACTACTTAGAATAAGATGGACCAAGCAATTATTGACTGAAAAGAAAAACTCATTGCTACATAAAATTAGTAATGCGACTGCTATATGCTCTGTGGCCAAAACAAGGACTGTAGTGTCATCTATTTTCAGCAAGATGTTCTACAGAAAGTCCTCAATTTATCATGGAGACAACAGGAGGAAGAAACAAAAAAACCCTATCAGGTAAAAAGTTATTCAGAAGACAGGCAGTTGAGGCACATGAGAATGCAGGAGCTGGGTTATTAAAGGAGGCTATAAATCTCATTCAGTAAAAATACAAGCTTTAACTAGGTTATAAAAAAATAATCAAGATAATTAAAAGCCACCTTACTTTAAAGAACTATTAATTTAGGTAAAACATGACCAATATGGTTACTCATATTAACTTTTATTTTTTAAAAAAACAGTATCATATTCCTCCATTAGAGAAAGGTACTCCCATACATTACTTGTGGGAATGCAAAATGCTTCAACTCTTACACAGGGGAATTTGCTAACATCTAGCAAAACTACCCAGCAATTCCACTTCTAGATTTCCTGAAGATAAACTGGCTCAAACATGAAACAACACATGTAAAAAGGCTGTTCACTGGTGTACCTTTGCATTATTCAGAATAGCACATAAGTGAATAATCAATAACAAAAAATCAAAATATCCATCAAAAGGAAAGTGGCTGAATAAATTACAGTAAATCCATAAAATGCAATACCATGCAGTGGTATAAAGCAATGAGGAAGCAATGAGGAAGAAGGCTATACTATATCTTGACATGATCTCAGGATAAGTGTTTAGATTAAAAACAGAAAAATAGAAATGTGCAATGTAGGCTGTCTTTCATATATGGAGGGGAGCATAAATAAATATATAAATCTATTATTTACTTATATTTTCAAAAAGAAACAAAATATAAAATGAAACTTAATAAAAATAGTAACCTATGGATGGAAGGAACAAAGATAGAAGACAGATTTCTGACTCTTCTTTTGCCCAAATAAAACCACATATATATTCTCAAAAATTAAAAAATAAATATGAAAGAAAAAAAGTGACTTTAAGCACAGTATTTTGATTTTATACCCTTAACATAAGAAAAACTGCCCCCCCATCTGCAAATACAATTAGCAGCTTTACTATCAGTAGTAATACTGTTATTTAGAAACATATATATAGTGAAAATTACATAACAATATTATTTTAAGAACCAAGATACTCAGCATAAGAGAAAAGAGATACAAGTGTAACACCTAGAAATTAGCCTGCATTCATAAATTTGAGGAATTCATGACCTATCTTCTCTTTCTAAAAAGTAAGTACTCCTAGCTTTACCTACTGAAAAAGGCTACAACAATGACAACCCAGTAGGAATGAACGCCCTACCATCCAGGGTGTAGGTAGCTTCCAAATAATACTTTCTATTAAAAGGATAAGGGGTTCTTTAGAAATATGACTGACTTGATAAGAGGCAGGAAATATACAGCCCAGGACTTCTTATTGTGCCAGCAAACAAGAAAGTATCGAAGACAAATGGGGTCACTAAAAGGATACAGGAATCAACTCAGTAATTCCCAGTGGCTAAAGATGGTACAACTTGAATGTGAAAAAAGAATAATGACTGCAATTGATCATATATCAAATATATAAAAACCACAGTAGTAAAAAGATATTATTGATCGCGTTTCAAAATGACTAGAGCAGTTTAACTTGATAACTGGCAAATAAAAGGCATGTAAGTGTTTATCCTGGCTCTCTTATATGAATTTTATTTCAAGGTAACTAGGAAATTCACAAGGGAAAGTTCTTTATAAAAGAATTCCAGTTATAGATGTAAAGGAACCAGAGAATTCCTAGATCCATTATTTCATTTGAAGTAATGAAATAATGGATCTAGGAAATAACCATAACGGCTGTCATAACCATTAAGTGAAAGGGCGACGTGGAACTTCATAACGGATGAATCAGGCTTTCAACGCCTGAACCTATTACTAATTAATCTTAGCATCATCAAAAGGACATCATGTGTCTCTGAAATGATGCAATGTGAAGGCCACAATGCCATTTGTGAAGTATTCTTGTCAAAGTAACTGAACTCAAATCTAACCAACCCCTTAGATCTGTGCTGTACAAAATGATAGCTACTAGCCACGTGTAGTTATTTAAATTTAAATAACATAAAATCAAAATTTTAGTTTCTCAGCCATACAAGTCACATTCCAAGTATTAAGTGGCTACTTAATGAACAGCAGATATACAACAATTTCATCATCACAGAAAGGTCTATTGCACAGCCCCACTACAGTTCTAACTTCCAGTCTACAGGAAATCCAGGGTATGAAAGAGCAAATTAAACGACCCTTGAAGAAGCAATCTGCCAAATCCACAATGTGAGAAATATTATAGAGAACTAACCTGGTTTCTTCACCAAATAAATGGAGGGATGGAAAACCGTTTTAGTGGAAATAGCTACCAACTTAAAAGACAAAACAAGGGCTTCCCAGGTGGCACAGTGGTTAAGAATCCGCCTGCCAATGCAGGGGACACAGGTTCGAGCCCTAGTCCGGGAAGATCCCACATGCTGCAGAGCAACTAAGCCCGTGAGCCACAACTACTGAGTCCAAGGGCCACAACTACTGAAGCCCGTGCGCTCTAGGGCCTGCGTGCCACAACTACTGAAGCCCGTGTGTCTAGAGCCCATGCTCCACAACAAGAGAAGCCACCGCGATGAGAAGCCTGTGCACTGCAACGAAGAGTAGCCCCTGCTCACCGCAACTAGAGAAAGCCCACACGCAGCAATGAAGACTCAATGTAGCTAAAATTAAATAAATTTATTAATAAAAAAGACAAAACAAAATCAAAAACACCAAATGATATGTGGAGTTTGTATGGAAACTGATTTGAATAATTCAATCATAAAAGAGACATTTCTGAAACTGCAGGTTATTGTATGGAGAATGTATAAAGCTTTGAACACAGATATGAAAGATTTTATACACACACACAATGGCACTATCACTCCAAATAAAATTAATAATTCTTTCATATCTAACATATATATCTAATATATATAAGTAAAAAACAGCTCCAGGGCTTCCCTGGTGGTGCGGTGGGTGGGAGTCCGCCTGCCTATGCAGGGGACACGGGTTCATGCCCTGGTCCGGGAGGATCCCACATGCTGCAGAGCGGCTGGGCCCGTAAGTCATGGCCGCTGAGTCTGTGCGTCCAGAGCCTGTGCAAAAAAACCAAAAAACAAAACAAACAAAAAAAAACACCCAAAAAACAAAAAACAGCTCCAATCTTTTAGAGATATATACTGAAATTTTAATGTGTGAAATGAGATGATGGCAGAGATTTGTTTTAATATACTTCAGCAACAAACAACAAAACCAAAGGAATTAAAAACGCCACAGGGTGCAGGTGAAGATAAAATAAAACTGGTAGAATGTTGACATCTGTTGAGGTTCTGTGACTGAATGGTCAGTAAACTCTTCCCTTTACTCTGCCATATGATTTAAATTTTGTGGGACTTCCTTGGTGGTCCAGTGGTTAAGGATCCGCCTGAACGCAGGGGCCACAGGTTTGAGCCCTAGTCTGGGAAGATCCCATATGCCGTGAAGCAACTAAGCCCGTGCGCCACAACTACTGAGCCTGCGCTCTAGAGCCCATGAGCCACAACTACTGAAGCCCGTATGCCCAGAGCCCATGCTCCGCAACAGGAGAAGCCACCACGATGAGAAGCCCGTGCACTGCAATGAAGAGTAGCCCCCGCTTGCTGAAACTAGAGAAAGCCCGTGGGCAGCAAAGAAGACCAAAAAAAAATTTTTCAAACCCAAAAAAACCAAAAAAAAAAAAAATTATTAAAAAAAAAAAAAAAAAAAACCTGCCTTCCAACGCAGGGGACATAGGTTCAATCCCTGGTCAGGGAACTAAGATCCCAAATGCCATGCGCCACAACTAGAGAAGAAGCCCTCATGCGGCAAAGAAGAGCCAGTGCAGCCAAAATTTAAAAAAAAAAAATTTTGTATAATAAGGCCATTGTCTAATCCTGCCTCTCATCTCCTAAATCTACTCTCTCCTTTGACTATTTATCCTGTCCCTCAGTTTAGATTCCTCAGGTCAAACAATTATACCTTAAACCATATTTAAAACCATCTTCCCACCCTCCTTTTAACCTCTTATCTGACAAGTCAATGCATTCTTGCTAGCACTATACCATCTTGCCTACATAAACTGGACCAAAATTCTCCATGTCTGTCCATTTCAGTGTCCTTCACCAGATTTTCCTAGTTTCTCTTGCTCTGTTATTTCCTTATTCTTCGGTGTGCCCCTGCAGCTCTTCCCTGGCAACAACAGATAAAAAGACAACAAAATATTTATTCCAGTCTTTGGTTCAATATTAAACCAAATCTTCTTTCATTCAAAGCTCTATACATTCTCCATACAGTCACCAAGCTCATTTCTAACAAATAGTTCTGAAATTCAACTTAACTACATCAAACTAAGAAAGACACATGGCTTAAGAAATCAAGAATACTTCCACTGATGATATGCGACTTTAAAATGACAAAGAGAAAATGGAAAAGATAAATAGCCAACTAGACAAATCTTCCAGCTGGACAGAAAAAGGGTAAGGAAAATGACTCTAGGGATAGCTGACTTGTAAAGCGTCAGCCAAATCAATGCTTGATTAGTCAATAATTTGGTTCGCTGTAAACTGAGTTCATTATTCCTGTGCTTATTTTCCCCTTAGTTTCCTACATTTTCCTTTTGGAAAACTGCATCTTGCCTCACCCATAAAAAGGTGAATTTTTGTCTAGAATAAGGAAAGAACACAAGTGTGGTCTTAGGATCAGACTAGCTTCAGAGTTGAGGGAAAAGTCACAGAATTATTATAAGACAGGCAAAAATAAAAGCAAAGTCAAAAATCTAGAGACAAAGACACAAATATAAAACCATTCCCCTGTTTTTTATTATATCAGAATTGTTTAGGTATTTCCACCTTTTAAAATATGTCTCTTACAAAGCAGTATGACTGGCTCTGAACCATGCTTAGCACAGAATCAAACACAAATGAGACATTTATTAAACACGTGCTTTTGCAGTAAACACAGGCTACACTACTGACAAAACACACAAAGTTTAGATTTCTAGTGCCATTTAATGAATGCTTTATCGAGTGTGCTGGATTTTGGGTGTCAACTATGAACTAAAGGCAGGGACACAGGCAAATCAGTGTTGTCAGATTACTTATACTTGAATACAGCGACCATAAAGCTAAAGATACCTGATTGTGCTCAACTCTTCTTTGCTTGAGTGTTACCGGAGTCTTTGCTCTGCTCTTTAGTGGTTCTCTCTTCTCAAGCTTGAGCTCTATTTTAGAGTCTGGAAATAACATCAGAGAAATCATTACTCTCTGAGACACACAATAAACTACAATGTCATCCGAACATTACTGTGGAACCCTGGTTTTTCAGCACACTGATACATAAAATAAGTCTGTATGTTAGTACTACCTCAGCAAACCCAAACTTCTTAACTGCAATTTCTGTCTTTAAAAACTTTTCTTTTCCATTTTTATTTCATTCCATTTTTGTTTATCTCCCCCACTCCTTAATATGATCACCACTTCTCCCTGTTTATTCTTTCTTTTTTCTGGGACTAATAGCCTGAAACAAAGTAAAAACCCATGGAGGCTTTTCACTGAAAACAATTAGGAAGTGGGAAAAGTACATTAGAATACATAGCTGTTACCATTCTTTTGTCCACACAGTGCATTTTTACTACATAAACGGTTATTAAATTAAAATTTAGAATATGGAAGGGAAAAAGCTATAGAGAATTTTAAGACTGAAAAAAACTTGTATGGTATCAAGACACTAATAAGAATAAGTACAATGACGTTTATACATAAGTGCATTTTAAAAGTCTGTCCTTTTTTGATTAACTATAAAAACCCTGGGTACAATTGAAGAGGTATGGAAGAAACTTGTTCACAGAAAAGTACAACCAACCACAGGTCACTTCTCCTCAGCCTCCCCCATAATAAAGTACCATTTCTTGGAAGAGAAGCTAGTGCATGTATATTAGCAAATCACCATGACGGTTATTACCATAACAACTCAAATACGTATATCTTTTTTCATAGGCTTCAATATCCCATTCTTCTAGTTTTGATTTTATCACCATTTGAAGGGCCAGACTTTTCAAGAGACTTGATAAAAATTTTAGTTAGCTTCTACGTTTTTGTGGCCATTTATCATAGTATAGCAAAATTAATGTCAGTTGTCACTTCTAAAACTTCTATTACCAAAAAGTTACTTTCTTATGAGACAGAAATGGAGTCAACTCTTAAACAAAAGCTTAGTTTTGCATGAATTCAATGAAGTTGTGCTAAAAAGTAGTCAAGATAGTTATGTGTCTTGCTAAATATCTAGCCTACTACCAGTCAGTCCAGTCTACTTGCAAGTTTCCCAAAAATAAACAGATTTTTTTACCATGTTAGTTCAAATAGTTCCATCTTTATTTAGGATTAAGGTATCAACTCCATCCCCCACTTCCCAGTAATTCTATTAATGGCTCTATTATCTATGGGACAATCTTTAGCATTATAAAGTCTTACGGTTAACTCAGAACCTAAGAATCAGAAAGCAAAAAGTAAAGAACCCAATAGTAGTTGAGCAGAAATTGATTAAACAAATAAGATATCTGGTTACAGAATAATTCCTCTTACAAACTTAAATTCCAATAGCCAATAAAAACATGGTCCTCATCAACTATACTTCAATTAGAAAAAAAAAGACACCCCAAAACCACTGTCCTCAAATAGGGGAAAAAAACCCCCAAACATTTAATAATAATTTGAATATGTTCAGCTATACCATTGGAATGTCAAGTGAGTTTCAGTGATGAAATGGAAAAGGGATGTTGTTCATCCACAAATATCTAACTTCTTGCAACTCTAAGAATAAAACACACATACAACATGTTTGTGGAGACCACACAAAACTGTTCAAATTTAACAACTTTATTGAATTTGCAAAAGCATTCTACAGTAATACATAAAAAAAAATCACATAGTACTCAGTAGGTACATGTATACATGTACATTTCAGAAGACAAATAACAAATAGAATTACTCCCAGAAAGCTGCAAAGATGGATAGGTTAGTCTAAGAATATAGTAATGGCTGTAAGTCCCAAGGGACTATATTTTGTTTATAATTAATACTACTATTTTCCATAAAAATACAACGAAATTCGATTATCAAGTGCCTCTACAGTTAGACTCTCTCATCTTACAATCACAGAAATGAAAACAGAGAATATATTGCTTTATACAGACACACAGAAAATGGGATATAGGATGATTTCTTATGACTTAAAAAAAAATAAATTTGCTTTTAGAATTTAGCTTAGATTAAGCCTAATCAATCATACATGAATTACAACGTACCTTAAAAGTGTACTTTATAAGGTACTTTATAAGTACCTTACTTATAAAAAAAAAAAAAGTCCCATCTTTCCTAATTCATCTGACTATAGTTTTACAGTGATGGTGAGAATGCACTATCCCAGAATACTATGGTCTAGAGCAGTATGTCTCAAAGTGTAGTCCACCAACTGCTTGCTACCAGTCCATGAAAAAACGAGGCATTTGCGCCAGAATGTAAATCAGCGCACTGTCTTTCCTCTACCAATAAAGTTTTACCACAAAAATAAAACCTGTCATTCATCTAGATTCAAATTCTGGTACACGCTTATCTTATCTGTGGATCAGTAACAGTTTGTAGACTGGCACTTTGAGTTGCACTGATTTGGACTATTACAAACGATACTGTAGATATCAGTAAAAAACAAGTGAGAAAATAAGAGAAAATATGTAGACAAGTTCTGGAAAGTAATAAAATATTTAGTAATATTTAAAACCACGGAGACTCAACTTATAATCTAGTTAATGGAATTTTCTTAGTTTTGAAGAGTTGTAAAATCTTAAAATAGGAAAGACTGAACTATTTGAGAAAAAAATGCTATCTAGAAAAGCTTTAAACTGTTAGTATCAGGCTTTCTTTCTGTGCAACCAAAAAAAGGGCAGATATACGTAGGCAATTACTTTTATATTGCAATATTTTAATTGGTAGAAGTTTGACACTTTGAAATTAGCCTATTCTGGAGACTAAAAAGACCTTAGAAAATTCTGGCATAAAAGTACTTAAATTCCTAGAAAAGCTGCCAAGTTCCTCATATCAAAGATAAGATAGATGTCTTTATTCTTAATTTTATTAGCGTTTTTTTCCACTCTTTTTAATTACTTTGAATACTTCTCTTCCAAATAATGTTCCGCCTTTAAAGGGAGTAACAGCCAGCTTATTCTTAGAAGCTGGATTAATTCTGCAATCTTTTAGCCAGAGATACCGGCGACCTAAAGTGGAAGATCCCATGGTATAAGCAGCCATTTTTATTTCATCAAAGGCAGCTTCACAAAGAAATGAGGCCGCATCATATGTTTTGCTTAGCATCCCAAGTGCCTGGTGCACGTGACTAGGATCTGAGCTAAGAATTTGTGCAGCCTGACTAACGTCTGCCTGCATAGCCCGAACTACAAAGGCAGTATGGGTTGCAATCTGCAATGCTGATGCTGCAGCTTCATACGTTCCACAAAGTGCTAAGTCCAACTGTTTATCACAGGACTCAGGGGAAGCTGCCTGAATACCTGCTGGTGGAGTGGCTTCAGAAATAAACCCTAGGATTTCATCATCTACTTTTGGAACTGATAATATCCGTGTTGCCTCTCTGGAAGAAACTGGATACTTGCATGCCAATGAAGGCAGCTGCCTGCCGATTTGCTGCCACTCCTCTTCAATTACTTTTAAAATAGATTCATGGAAGGGAAAAGATAGTTTGGGGGCATCTATTTTATCAGGCTGTGATTGCTTAGACATTTCTATGCCTAAGGTAGTCAGTGAGTGAGAGACAACGGTTTTTGCAGAAGAAGACATCAGTTCAGATCCAGGTATATTTTGAAATGCCACAGAGGAACCTGAATCCTTTTCTTCTACTGACTTTTCACTGAGTCTAGGTAATTTTCGTGGAGGAGACAGGGATTCTGTTTCTCGAAAATTAGGTGCATCAATTCTCTTCCATATATTTTCTACATCCAGTGGGGGTGTAGAGCTAGAAGTCCCAGGCAAACTACCTACCCCACCCTGGACCAACAGAGAACTGACGTAATCTCTGATTGCCTTAGCCAGTGGTGGAGAAATTACTTGTGCTCTCTCAGACTCTTCTAGTGCTCTCCTTTCACTGTAGAGAACTGACTGATCTGAAACATGGGACCTCTCAGTACATAATGGTTGAATTCCACTTTTCTCTCCACAGTAAAAATTTTCTACTATGTCTTTATAGCAAGTACTGGTGGTTTCTTTAATCAGTGAAGGAGAAGCTGCAGCAGAGACCAACATGGCAGCGAGTTCATGCTGAGGAGATGTCGAAGAACTTTTCTCTAAACATCTATCATGGCTAGACTTGGAGGAAACAAACAAATTCCCTCCAGAAGCTAACTTCTGCATCTGTTCCCTGCCAGGCAAGGCTGTGGCAATAAGAGGTTCCCTAGGTGGGTCTCCCTTAGAAGAATGTACTTTCTTAGCTGCCTGTTGTTCAGTCCTGCCCAAAGGAGGACGGGTGGAGATTTCAGGAAAAGAAATACCCTGAAAAAATCCACCAGAGGGAGTAGTTGGAAGTTCAGAAAAAGGAAAAAAATCCCTAGTGGACTTCACTTTCTTGAGTTCTTTCTTCTTTCCTGTAGAGGCAAAAGAGGCAGGAAGTTTAAGCATTACTTGTGTTTAAGCTGATTCTATTCTTTGCCTCTTTGCTAATAACATAGTGCTGTTGAAGGAACATTCTGAACAACCAATTTGACAGACTGTGCCCTGGCACGCAATGCTTATGGAGATATAAACAATTTGAGTCATTAAATAGTCATGAAATTAACAAACAAGTCATATGAATTAAAAATTTATAAGTGTCAAGTTCTTAAAATAAAATTTAAAAGGTCGTTTATTTCACGTACTACTCGAAAAATATTTATATACCATGGCCAAATTTTCTTAAAATAGTCTACTAAAAACATATCAAAATATTTACTATAAAGTTTTCTTGAAATCAGATCTTCTAGCAAAAACTATAAATTTAAATGCTTATCAATATGAGAACAGAGAAAACATGCCATATGTAAATACTACTACTACATATCAATTACGAGAAATAAATCAGACACATATAATAAATCAGTAAGAGATGTTAATATAACAGAGTAAAGAAAAGCAAGTGATAAGATTTAGCATATCACTTACACAAATTTTTTTTCAAGTACAAGGTAATACCATGTATTAGGCAGATGCATATGAAAAAGTATTTAAAATCAGGCTGGAAAGATAATCATCAAATTAATGATAGTGGTTGCTTCTCTGGAGATGATACTTAGAAAGGGATAACTGGGGAAACTTTGTCTCTACTTGTAATACTTTTTTCTCTTAGGAAGATGAAATTTGCAGCAAAAAAGATAAAGTGATTTTATGTGACAAAAAATTAGACATTTCTACTTTTCTGTTTCTTAGAATTCTCAAGAAAAGGTATTTAAATCAAATTACTTGGAGGACTACTCTAATATGAACAAAATTTACATATATCTTGGTAATATTATTTAAAATTTTATCTTCTTCATGGTTACTGTATCTTATGAGTCTGAAAAAAATTTGATTTTTTTGATTATATACTTTATTAACATCATATAAAATGTTACCTTCTTCATTGTCACTGTATCTGTCAGAGTCATTACTTCCATTCTGTCTTGTATTTTCCACTGAAGAAGAAATTGCCGGCAGAGGAGTAGAAGATCTAGATTCTGTTCCTTGTTCCCTCAGTTTCAACAGCTTTTTCTCATATAGCTTCCTGGTTGTTCCTGTATTAAGGCAGAATTTGCTTTATAACTTGTATTGTCTTATTTAAGATCCAGCTCAGACATTAGCTTTAGAAACATTAAAGTGTTACTTTTCACTGTTTCCTTTTCTAAACTTAAATGCTTAAAAATACTACATAATGGATTCTTTTCTAAAATAGGTGTTTTTCTGGGATGTTAATAAATGATTATAACAATGGTTTTCTGTTTTTGTTTTTTTTGGTAGAATGAAATACATAATAGATTGATTTCAGTCTTACTATGGATAACCTATTGAAGAGCCATGTATGACTGAGTATCTCTGACTGAAAAGTTTTGAACTTTGTGTAATTTCTCTAGTACTAAGTAATAGTACTTGCCTTTGTAGAAAAATCATGTTTATAAACAGAGTGTACTACTCTGAATTATTGTGATTAAAATCCCACAACTCTAAGAGACTAATATGCCTATAAAGGCCATTTAGTTATGGGAAAAGTCCTAAAAGTCACATTTTTAAAAACTGAGTATATCTGACACCTAGCACTGAGTAAATTTAAGATGTTAAATCATATTTCAATATACTGCTGCAGTAAAAATGACCTTTTACGGAAAATGTGTGTTACAAAGAGAAATGATTTGCCAATTAGATAGCAAAGTAAAATTGATAAATAATTTAGTAACATATTTCAACATCAATGACAATTTAAAACTAAAAATAGCTTTTACTTTCTGTTTTACACTAGCTATATGTCTTTCCCTGATTTCTATAAGATGAATAAAATGATAAACATATATTTTTTAGAAACAATACGTATCTCAGAATGTTACAGATAAGTAGTCTTAAGATGAACAGCTGGGGAGGGGGAAATAAGGAGACGCTGGCCTTAAAATTTCAGTTACACAAGATGAGTAAGTTCTAGAAATCTAAGTATAGCTTGGGCTACAGTTAACAACACTGTTACATCCTTGAAATTTGCTAGGAAGGTAGATCTTAAGTGCTCTCACCACACATACATGCATAAAAGAAAACTCTGAAGTGATGGATATGTTAATTAGCTTGATTATGGTGATCATTTCACAATGTACGTGTATATTAAAACAGCAAGTTGTACACCTTAAACGTAAAACGTTTGTTTGTCAATTATACCTTAATAAAGCTGGGGAAAAAATAAACAACTGGTATATCAGCATGTAATTTAATGTATGTTAACACAATACACAGTCTTCAGCACCTCCCTTTTGTAATTTTAAATGAAAAATATAAAAAGGGTATCAAATGTCTGTTGTTAATTATACTAATAGGCTTATTATCATCTCTTGGGAAGCCGTACATTAAATAAGACAAAAGAAATACAATATTCTAAATTCTTATTTGCAACTACACCTATAGGTAAAAAACAACCCCCAAATCTACAGTATTCAAAAATTTACAGGGACTTCCTTGGTGGTCCAGTGGTTAAGCATCCGCCTTCCAATGCAGGGGACGTGGGTTCAATCCCTGAGCAGGGAAGTAAGATCCCACGCGCTGTGGGGCAACTAAGCCCAGGTGCCAGAACTAGAGAGAAGCCCATGTGCTGCAACGAAAGACCGTATGCCACAACGAAGATCCCACGTGCTGCAACTAAGACCTGATGCAGTCAATTTAAAAAAAAAATTTTTTTTTTACACAACTTAGAAGATCAAATAGAACTTTCTCATCTTGAGGTTATTGCCAAGACCCTCCAAAATAAAGGCACAATCAGGCTTGCAAACTCACTGACTTAACAGTAACCAAATGATGAAAATCCAGGGTATTTACTTTTAAGTTTTCTCTTTTTGGTTTGTTCTTTAGTTTTCAGTTTGTTCTTGAATTCCAATCAAGACAAGACTTTTTAATAGGTACTTTTAATGATAACTGAAAGTGGGTACTACGCTGGGAACTGAATAACTTGAGTTCTTTTAACAAGTCTGTCACTAACTTAACGATTTGGATTAATCTGGCCAGCTATGTTACCTCAGATTTTCCTCAATTGTCATATAAGACCCATATGTCTCATCAAGTAGTATGACAATGGGCACAATACGAAACAATCTCAACAGAGGTAATCTTGGGGATTAATTAGTTCAATTCTCTCATTTTATTTCTGTCATTTATATAGTTAGGGAAACTAAGGTCCTGGTCATATAAATGATTAACGACAGACTAGTCCTTAGAACGAAAACTCTACCTGCTAGACAAGAGGGGAAAACAGTGTGGGGTACTGCTTCATAAAAAGATATTTGAAATTTTATCAGCTTACCCACAATAGGACCAGGGTTCACTCCGTATTTCACAAGCTGATCCAGAAGGTCTTCATTAGAGAGGTCGGTTACATCTAGATCATCTTTATCTTCTAGTCTGGGTTTATCTGTTTTCTTTGTGGCTTTCTGTAAACGAAGTCCAGTTATCATTTCCACATGAATTTTAAAATGTTCATTTATTGACACTATATAAATAACACTGCATATAATAAACATGCAAATTTACCTTCAAGTTGACTTATAGTAGAGTTTAGCAATTTGATTAAATTAAAAGCAACTTATTATTCAAAAGTATTTTCTAAGTTCAGCTGTAATTATACAAACCTAATAAGCCAAGTAAGTAACTCAAATTTTAGATATTACTGTTAAAATAGTCAATTTTGGTTAACTATCTAAAAAGGTAATGGCATCAAAAATTCAAAAGAGCAAAAAGTCTAAGTCTAAACATTTTCATCCAGATAACTGCAAATACAATTTACTACTGGTTTTTCTATAATCCTTGAAAGTTTAAATTAATCCAGGAAAGTTTAGGATTTTACCATAAAGGTTAATACATGTTATATATAAAAATGATTTCTTTTAAACAAGCATATCAAAATTTAAGAAGCCCAAATGAATATTCTTCTTGTAATACAGTGACTTTAAAAGCCAGTTTTTGACTCATGAAGTCAGACTCTATGGCTACATATCACCTCTGACATGGCTTTGTTGTCACACATAAGTCTATATGACCATTTCACTAAGACTAGCTGAAAAGCGTGGAACAAGCGTTGAGAAAAATTTTAAAGGGAGTTTTTAAAAATAATTTAAGCAATGGCATTCTTTATTGGAAAAACGATATAAACTTCCAAGGTTAAACAGGGTAAGGGAGCAAAAGTATGGTTAGCTTTTAGGGTTGTGGCAAATAGCTTTACAAATGTCTCAGTAATCCCAGTAACCATCAGAGGACAATATAAACGGCTGTTTAAATAATGGCCACAAACATCAAAGTCAATGTAGGCCCAAATTACTGTTTAAGGCAGAAGAGTCCTAGAAATATTTTATGCAAAATAGCAAAAATCATAAAGCTCTATGGGCTGTTTACTTGCCAGTGATGCTGAGGGGGAAAGAAAAATCAGGCATTATTTGGTCATGTATTAGAATTTGTTTTTCAACCAAATAAAAATGTGAAATACTTCATATAAAGAACATAATAAGAACAATGATGTCAACTCATGAGAAATCTTCAATACAATTTTTAAAATGTCTGTGAAAAGTTACCAAGGGTACTTTCAGAAGGCTTTAATATTGTACTAATCTAGGATCATTAAGCTCAAATCTTAAGCAACTCACACCTTGATGTCAAAATAGCTGCCTAGAGTCTAAGAGTTCTATATATCAAATCCTTGAATTCTTTAGAGAAGACTTTTTTTTTTTAAATCAAAAAGACCGAATCCTGTGACCTACTTGAATATTCCAAAAGTGTGGACAGGTTGGGAAGAAAAACCCCATTGTGTAACATAAAATACTTTAAACAAACAAAAAAAAGCAGCCAGGTACGGATTACTTGTAGAAAAAAATCCCTCTAACCATAAGAATGTTCAAATCCTACTCCTATAACCAAACATCCAGGAATTTCAACTTCCTGAAGCAGTGTGAGGTTTTCAAGAAATAATCTGTTTTTGGCACTAACTACATTCTGCTTTTTATTAGTTATCTGTACATATGTTTTACCTTCTCCAGATGGTAAACTCCTTGAACAATAGTCCTTAAGTCTGGTTTGTTACCAAAACCTCAAAACTTCAGGAAAAGTTGCCCCTATTTTAAAAAGTCTTACCCCATTCTGAGTCCTAATATTGGGCCTGACAATCTGTATTTTGATGTGCAGCTCAGGTGATTTTAGATGTAGCATTTAAGAGGGTAACACAAAGCAGGAGCACTGTCATATTGTATCCCAAGCAGCTAAAATTAAAAAGAGTGCCTGACACAGGAATAGGTACCTGATACATGTTTTACTGAATGAATGAATCAAAGTGCCATCTGGTGAGGGGGAAATTAGCCACTTATTTTAAAAAACCAATTTCTTATTAAGAAAAAACAAAGACTTAGCATATCCAAGCAGGAAACCAACTCCCTCACATTTTCTTAAAACATATTGAAACTCTACAGCTGTACAAGGAAATTTTAAGTAAAAGCCAATAAACTGGCATAAGGTAAGTCAAATAGAGCAGGTGCTCATAACGGGCCACCTGAGTTTTATTTTTACAGAGAAAAGCTCCAGAAAAGTAATGCCATTCTATGAAATATCAAATTTAATAAGAATAAAAATTGGGAGTATACATATTTATCAAGCCAGCAGTTTCAACCAGGAAGAAGGAGCCATTAGTTGTAATGATTTCTGCCTCCAGAGAGCTTTGTTCCTTTAAGCAAATCATGTAATCTCTTAGTTTCCTTCGGTCAAAATACCAAGTACCAGCTACGTGCCAGGCACTGTTCTCCAGTTTCTTCCCAACTACCAGATGATCTCTAATTTCTTTTTCAACTTTAAAATCCAAAAGTTCTGTGGTATCACCTATGAACCACTCTTATTTAAATCTCTACCAATAGTAGCAAAGATGCTGAACTAATTACTACTACAGAACAGATTCTATTGAGCATTTATATACCAAATTGTGTTCTAAGTGCCTTATATGTATTAACTTATTGAATCCTAAAAATCCTATGCAATAGATACTAATATCCCCATTTTACAAGAGAGGAAACAAGTCCAAAGTTGTTCAGGTAACTCAGGCAATCTGCATACCCAGTTATATGGTAACATTTGAGCAGACTTTACGTATACATCACTTTCACAAACTTACCTCATCCACTTCTGAATACATTATGGTAGCACTGTATTGCTCTGGCATTAAATAAAGACAACAAAATTCAGAAATCACATATTGTAATAGCTAACATGTGCTGTAGTTGCTGAGCACTAGACATCTTCACAAATGCAACCTCAAGTAATCCTCTAAATTGCTATTAGATTATTCCTATTTAAGATGAAAACTGAGCATCTGATAGGCAATGCTTTTTGTTCGAGGTCATCTGAATAAGGGCAGAACTGGAATTTGAATCTATAATTCTGATTCAGAAGTCTGTATACTTAACACCTTACTGTAGAATATAGTGGTCAATTTATGATTTAACTTTTACTACCTAACATACTCTTTACTGTTCTGTTCCATGTCATTAAATATTTCCTGTTAAGAATTCGTAATTCATCAGATCAGACCATTCAAGAATGCTATGCTCCAATGGATTCCAAACAGCTACACTGCTTTGCACCCTGAACTAAAAGGCAGACCGTCAACTCTGTATGTAAATGTTTATTTTTGTGTTGACAATGCTGATAATTTCATCACTGGAAAATACTGGTTACCATCAAGATATACATAAAAAGCATAGAAATAAGAAAACTAAAAACTAAAACCAAATTTTGAACGTGCAAATATTTTGTCCTATCACACCAAGTGTACCTGACCATGGCAATGGCTGAAATGAAACAATTTCTCCTTTATTTAAAAATACTCTTCATAAACCCATGTTTAAATTGAAGGTATATGCTATGTCCTTGGCCAAATCCATGTTAATGTTTGTTTTAAAATGTTAAAAATTCACCATTTAAAAAAATCTGCCTTATCTGAAACTGTCAAACATAATTTGGCTTTCTCCTAGATCATAAATATTCTTTAAGAAATGTGACTCTATATTGTTATTACACATGGGGCTAACAATGACTAGAACATAAAACACTGTACATATAAAAGGAGAATAATTTTATATACCAATTATTATAAATGGTCTAAGGCTGTCTTCTTATAAATTCAATATATTTTTTCCTATGCCTGAGAAAAAAATTTATCAGACTCCTTAGTTAAATTAGGACTCATTTTTACTTAATGTGCTTTAAAGAGGAAAATGATGTTAGTGACCAACTACCACTATTAGCTTTTTCAAGTTGTTGACACCACTGCACCCAGCCCAGGGTACACATTTTTGAGTTTTAAATACACAAGGTAGAAAAAACTTAAAGCTCTTTGACACAGTTGATATCTATATGGATTCAAACATTGAGATACATGCTACTGGACATAGGAGGTTCTCTTAAAAAATTAACTATGGTGGTTGGCAGGTCTGCAGAAATCAAACTCCTGCAGTTAAGAGCGCATGATAGGAACTCAAAAATGTTGGATAATTGAACTGAAATTAAAAAATTTTACATTCAGGTCTTCTTACACCCCAAAGAACACAGTGTAGATCGGGACGTACCCTCTTTGAAAAAGTTGAAGGAAAAACATCAAAACCGAGACAGCTGTTTCTGTCGACAGCGAATCATCATCAAAATAAGAATGAATAATCCTATCATAAACATACAACCAAATACTTCCACAGCTCAAGAATGATACATCTGCACAGGAGACCAACATAAGGTTCTATAGAAGACTTAAAAAAAAAAAGTGTGCTGATTTAAATGGAAAATATTTCATTTTCAACCAAATTTTTACTAATAGTTTGAATATTACTTTCATTTTCAGAGGGGTTGGGGAGAAACAGGTAAGGGATATACTTTATTTCAAAAACAAATTTCTTCTTATGGAGTACAGTGGCTTTCTTCAAATTCAAAAACAAGCCATGAGAAACAAGAAGGTGCGATTTATCTTTTACTTATCAAACAAATATTTATTTGGCACTACTATGTGCCATGCGTCGATTTAAGACATAAGGTTTTCAATTTCTCTAAAGCCCAGGCTAAGATTTAATTAAATCTACATGTGTCTATTATATCTTTCCTTCATTTCCATCTGGGTAGTCCAGAAAATACACTGGATAATTTTTTTAAAACTAAAGTTAAGATAACTTTGAAAGAAGCAGTCATTTTGAGTTATACTAGTAATCAGTACAACTCTAAACTCCACTTTCAATGTTTTACAAAGCATTGTACTTTACACCAGTCACTAGTTTTAACTACATTCTATTATGATTTGTAGCCTGATAACCAGGCTGATTCATACTAATAGCACATAAAACCCTAGAGAACAAAACCCAACTATTCTCAAACGAAATATGCATTTGCTGGAGCCAATCTGAGTTTACCAGGGATTAGATACCCCAAATTGTAACACTGACAGAGCAGAATGTCATGAAATAAACATTTCTCCTGATTCCGAAGCTTCTCCTTTTTTCATGCAAATACACCAAAAGGAAAAACAACCCCCAAAACCCCTAAAACCCAAGCGCTAAGTAACTAGAATTTTTAAATATTTGAGCGTCTATGATAACCGCTCAAAGGTGTATTTTAAAATGCTCGTTTAATTTAGAGTAACGCTGCCCCGCCAAAAGACGGCCTGCTGCCGGAAAGGAGTAACACAAACAAGAAAAACATAAACCGTTCAAAAAGCCCTCCATATGCAAAAAACATAAAAAGGCGGGAATTTCTTTATTTCAAATTTTGGTTAGGTATCAGTATGTCACAAATTGCCCTCCAGGGAGCGCTCTGAGACCCGGTTTCTAGTCATTTCTGTTAATAAAGCGGGAAAACGCTCAAACGTAACCTGTAGCCGTTTCGAACTGACCCTCCTTAGGGCTTTCGAAAAGGGCAGGGAAGTCCCTGTTCAGTTGTCCACTCCCAGCGGCCAGGCATCCAGGGACACAGAGCTGCCTGCGCGCGCCCATCACCCGCGCGCAACCCGAGAGCAAACGCCAACTTCACACCCCCCGACACACTGCGGCTAAGACGCGCGCCCCGCGGCCCTAACTTCGGGGATCTCCTCTCCGGCGCCCTTCCCTCTCAGAGCCCGAGAGCCCGCGGCGAAGGGGCAGAGCCCGGCGTCCGCAGACCCAGAGGCCAGCCCCCCGGGCGGGTGGGGGGACAGCCCCGCCGCCGAGGAGGCCCGAGGGAGGGCTGCGCGCGCGAGGAGCGGGGGGGGCGCCCACCGCTAAACGCCTGCCTTTGTGGCCCCGGCCTTGTGTCCTTACCCTGCCGACGGCGGCGCGGCTGCGGCCCGCGGCGGCGGCCCCGGAGCCCAGGACCGGGGTAGGTTCGCGCTCTTCGTCGCTGGAAAAGTCCGGGGGCCCCTTGCTGTTGGCGCCGGCGGCGAGCGGCGGCCGGTTGCGCGCCGTGAGGTGCTGCAGGTAGAGCTGCACGTACACATCTTTGCGCTGCTCCCCGGCCGGGAGCGTCACATTGTTGGCGACCAACTCACTCTTCAACTTCTCTTTCGTCAGGACCGAGGGGTCTTCCAGGAACTCCGGCATCTCGGCGGCGGCGAATCCCCTTCCCCGCAGCCGTTGCACCCGCCGCTCACGCCGGCGCGCTCGCTCCTCGCCCGGGGGGGTGGGGGGCCGCGCTACCGCCTCCGAGTCTTACAGCTCTCGGCCAGGACTTGCGCCACGGAGCACAGCGGAAACTCGCGCACACAAAGCCAAGCCAACGCCGGACACAAAAGCCCCTGCAAAACAAGCGGGGCCCAGTGCAACCAAGCCAGGAGTCCGCACCAACCCCAGCGCACACACCACAGCCAAGGGAGAGCAGCCTCTTCGCCCACGCCCCAAGAACGGGCGCCGCCATTGGCCCGCGGCCGCAGGAAGCGCGGCGGTGATTGGCGGGACGCCTCGCGCGGGTTCCATTAGCCGCGGCGCTCTGTTAGAGGTGGTGGAAACGCAGTTTAAAAGCCGCTTGGGCGGGAGCTCCGTTGTGCGGCTCCTTTCTGTTTCCCTTTTCTCCATCCCTCCTCTTAGGATGGCGATAAGAGGCAAGTCGTACTGCTTTTTGTGCGCCGTTTCCTCTCCCTACCCCTCTGGCGAAGCAGCTTTTCTCTCCGGGGTCGGTCGCCGGCGAATGGGCCAGATTTCACGGCAGCTGCGAGGACCCGGGTCTGGGCCTTTCTCAATCCCGGGACACTGGTTCACCGAAGAATAGCCGCAGCCTTTCCTCCCCAAACGCTAGCCCTTGAAGGGAAAGAAAAGGAGCGAGGCGTGCATGTGGACGCTCATCTTCCTCGACTTGATTTACTTGGGGGAGGCAAGGGGAAAGCGGGCAGTTAAATCTCCGTCTCTGCTTGCGAACGCTTCTTTTGTTCCCGAAATTCGGAAAAAGCCAGACCTTGACTACGGGGCACTTTGAACTACCCTTGAATTTGTGACGAAATTGTATTGCCAAATATTGCACTTGCCTCTTACCCTAAAGAAGGTTGGGGCCTTTCTAAATTATTTCATTTAGTTATTTGGGGCTCAATTGCATTTTGTTCAGAGCCGTCTCTGGGTTGGATCCCTCCACCCGTAAGTATGTTGTTACCCGTAACTTAAACCTAATGCTTCATAATACAACGAAATGAAATGATTTAGGAATTCCTTAATGGATAACTTACAACTGAGACAGGTGCATTCTAGATTTTAATCTTAGGGGAAGCCTAGTGACTAATAATTAGGCCGGAAACCCTAATCAAACCCCTATTACGGATCCGAGTTAAAACTTGGTGGAGTCTCAGAAATTTTACAATAAAAATGTCTTTCTGAAAACAAATACCATTAATGACAAACGTTTAAATACCTTTCGAATTTATATCTGTTTCAAGACATTTTCTTCCAAGAAAAGAAAGAAGCTGACCTTGGATTTAGGGTCTTAATCACTTCCCCAGATTCTGACCTCCAAACTATGTTTTATAAGCTACTTAAAAAAAAAAGTTTTTTTTTCTGCATGGTTGAAAAAAAAAAGTTTTTTTTTTTTCTGATTTCTGCATGGTTGTTTAAGTTCCAGTAAATTTACTGGAAATACTAAAAATGTTTCCTATGAATTAAGCCATTTTATTTTCAGAAATTGAGGAGACATTTCTTAACGATAGTCTATTTTCCTAGAGGCAATTTTACTAATTATTTTCTAAAAATATCAGTATTTACATATATTTGAGCAATAGTATTCAGACCAGAAATGCAAAATAAAAATTGTATTTTAATTAGCCAGTTGTTTCGTAGGTCTTTAGGTTGCTGTGTAAGAGTTACCTTAACCATTACCTATCCACCCCCAGCTTCACTAGGTACAGAGGCAAGGGTTTCATCTTCAGTCGGTGAACTGAGCTGACAGGTGAACGACCATAATATCGCAGTGACTGGTAACCCCATAAATGTTGTCAGTGAGTGTGGGATGGTCCCAGGCAGTGTGCCTGGCACAGTTCAGTTATTTCTTCCAGTATAGTCTCAAATTACACGCAAGGCAAAAGTCCTGAGCAGAATATCTGCAAGGCCACAGTTAACGGGTTTATTCTATCCTATTTGAATTAGCAAGTTATCCTGTTAAATCGTTACCTTGCTAGTTGAAGGGGTTGACTTGACTGTACTAACAGTTTTTAAGAGGTAGGTTTTGCCGCTCTAACTGAAAAGGGTCAGAGTTACCAGGGCTTTGTATTTGATCTGATGAGGGTGGAGTACATAGAAGGATCTCCAGCCTCTGATAGCTGCCCTATGGTCTGAGGATACCTGGGCAACTAGGTTCCTGAAGTGGATCTTCAGAGAAGGAGGAGGCATCACTGACACTTTGAAAATAATAATCTACGTAAATTTGATGCCAGTAGAGTACAATGCTGGAATCACAGAGCCACCTGGAGGGACATCTGAGGGTGCTGCACTGGAACTCTGCTTTTTTCATAGGGCCATTGTACCAGAAATTTTCCAGGCAGTTTAATCCTACCTTTTACCACAAGCAAAAAAAAATCACCTGTTGAGTCTGAAAGTTGTTATATTTTATTTTTATTTCTGATTGAGTTATAATAAACATATCAATACAATATTAGTTTCAAGTGTGCAACAGTGATTCTATATTTTTATGCTTTATGAAATGATCACCATACAAAGTTAAAATATTTTTGACCATTCCCTTATGTGTACATTACATCCCCATGATTTATTTATCTTTTTTTTTTTTTTTTTTTTTTTGCGGTACGCGGGCCTCTCACTGTTGTGGCTTCTCCCGTTGCGGAGCACGCGCAGGCTCAGCGGCCATGGCTCACGGGCTCAGCCGCTCCACGGCATGTGGGATGTTCCCGGACCGGGGCACGAACCCGTGTCCCCTGCAACGGCATACAGACTCTCAACCACTGCGCCACCAGGGAAGCCCTCCCATGACTTATTTATCTTATAATTGGAAGTTTGTACCTCATAATCCCCTTCCCCTATGGCAACCACCAGTTTGTTCACTGTATCTGAGAGTCTGTTTCTGTTTTGTTTGTCCATTTGTTTTGTTTTTCAGATTCCACGTATAAGTGAAATCATACGGTATTTTTCTCTGTCTGACTTATTTCACTTAGCCTAATACCCCCCAGGTACATCCATGTTGCTGCAAATGGCAAGATTTCATTTTTTTTTTTATGGCTGAGTAATATTCCAGTGTGTGTGTGTGTGTGTGTGTGTGTGTGTGTGTGTGTCTATCAATGTATATCACATTTTCTTTATCCATTCACCTAGTTTGCTTCCATATCTTCGATGTTGTAAATGATGCTGCAATAAACATAGGGGTACATATATCTTTTTGAATTAGTATTTTTGTTTTCTTCATATAAATACCTAGAAGTGGAATTGCTAGATCATATGATACTCCTATTTTTAATTTTTTGTGAAAACTTCATACTGTTTTCCATAGTGGCTGTACCAATTTATTTTCATAAATAGTGCACGAGAATTCCCTTTTCTCCACATCCTTGCCAATACTTGTCTTTTTGATGATAGCCCTTTTGACAGGTGTGAGATGGTATCTTGCTGTGGTTTCGATTTGCATTTCCCTAATGATTAGTGATGTTGAGCACCTTTTCAGTGTGTGTTGGCCATCTGTATGTCTTCTGAAAGTTATTTTAAATATACACAGTACTGTACACTACAGGCCAACATTAAGGATAACATAATTCACAAAGAACTGCATTCTAGATGCCTGAAATCAATGTTCCCTGAGTAAAAACATTTTCATTCCCTCTCATTAATTCTCTCTCCTTTTCTTATCCCTGGACACTATCAAAAGGAGGTTACTTGCAGATTCTACATTTCTCAGGAGACATGGTTGATGTAGCTATCAGACAGTGAGATTGACTTTCTACATCATCCACAAAGCCAGGAATGATCAAATTCAGACTTGGAATTATCCTAGATGCATCCAGGTATATACCCAGCACCACTATTTTTAGTGATGAAGGTAATTTTACTTTTAACTCTGCTGTAGAGCTCCGAAGTAGAGGGTTTTTTTTTTTTTTTCATATTCTTATGTACCTTAAGGCCGAGAGGTTGGGCTACAGAGTTTGGGTGGCCTCTTTGTTCCTGGTTACCACTTCCAAACGATTTCTCCTCTTTCCTCCTTCAAAAACATTTGAAGTTCATATCATCCACACCTCATCCTCTTTACTGCTATAATTTCTCAACACTTGTCCAAGTGTTGAGAAATTTCCCTCAGAAATTAGACCACTGCTCCATGCTCTAAGTTTTCCTCACCATCCCTTTTGTCTACGTTCTGTGTGAATTCAACATTCTAACAGACGGCCCATGTAACACTGACATTGGGCCTCTTAGGTCTTTGACCTCTTCATCTCCAATAATTTGTTCCTCTATTCCATCCCATCCACTCCAGTGGTAAGACTCTGAACCCTGTCTTCAATAGCTGTTTTACCTTCTAAATCTCAAATTCAAGCATCCCAATTGTCAATCACTAGCCTCTTCCTCAGCTCATTTATCGTATTCTCACTGACCTCCAATTCATTAACCCCAACACTTTAAAGAAAAACCTATTATCCTGCTCCTGCCATCATATAATCATTCCAACTCAACTGAAGTAGATTCCCTGATCAATCCATATAATCACTCTTTTGCAAATATTTTCAACTCTCTTACTCCAATGTCTCTATCTTTCTTGCTTGGAAGAGCCTCAACCTTGCTGGGACTGAACCTTGCTGGAACAAACTTTCTCACTGCTTGTGCCCAAGTAGCAAAGATTGCTGGAGAAAAATCATACAACAACTGGTTTTAATTCATGACCTCAGACCTCACAGGAGCACTCGACACTGGCTGACAAAGCTCTTCATTCTCTGGATTAACCATTCATATCTTCACTTCTCAAATTGCTCACATCCCTTCCTCGTACATCTCCCCATTTTCAGCTGGTAACCTTGCTTCATACTTGAGAAAATAGAAACCATCTGTAGGAATGCCTCAACTTCAGATGGTCAAATCTGCACTCATTTTCTCTTGCATCTTTCTTGTTTAAATTGAAGTAGTGTCCTTCTATCAGTGAATTCCACCAGTTGTACTCTGGATCTCACCCTTCTGTCCTCAAGGACTTGATTCTTTCAGTCATCTCCTGTGAAATTTCTGAATTAAAAAAAAAAGACGATGTTTTATTTTGTGTTACAGTCATCCAATATAACAAACATTTTAATTATCTTTTATGTTGAAACAGGTATTAGGTTTAAAAAAAATCTTTAAAATGTTACAGCTCGAGGGCTTCCCTGGTGGCGCAGTGGTTGAGAGTTCCCCTGCCAATGCAGGGAACACGGATTCGTGCCCCAGTCCGGGAAGACCCGTGAGCCATGGCCGCTGAGCCTGCGCGTCTGGAGCTTGTGCTCCGCAACGGGAGAGGCCACAACAGTAAGAGGCCCGCGTACCGCAAAAAAAAAAAAAAAAAAGTTACAGCTCTGGTACCCAAAACTTTGGGAAACAGTGAAAGGATATTTCTATGTGAAGCCACAGATTTTTTGTTTTTAATGATGCTATTACTTTGTCAGAAAACTCTTCCAAAACTTTTTTTTTTTTCCTAAAACACTTGATAACTGCCTTCATTTCCCTTTTTGGAGTTCTTAATGTTATTAACATACAGGTGACTTTTTTATTTTTCATATCCTGTTTTGTATAGGACTTCGTTGTGAATTTAAGGATGTCACCTCAAACAGCAGTTGATGAAATACTACATGGTCATGAAAATCATGTTCTTGACATTTATTTAAGAATATGAGAGAATGTTTACAACACAGCAGTAAGTAAAATACAAATAGAAAAAGAGATCCATGTTAGAGTAAGATCTCAGTTCTATAAAGAACTGAAATGTGTATGGATATGTGTATATTTAAATGGACTACGTGAATATAGAACAGAATGTTTGTAGTAGTTTCCTCTAGGTGATGGGGACAGGTGTTTTTTCTTTTCTTCCCTATGTTTTTCTGTATTTCCCAAGATTTCTACAATGAACACATACGATTTTATAATCATAGCTACTTTGAATTAGTGTGAGAAACTGGGGAATCACTTGGCTTATCAGAATTCAGAATCTGTTTTTCAGTTTTCATTTCCAAAGGCTCCATTTTATCAGTTTATCCAGAGTACATCAATCTTAGGTAAATGATTAAAAATAATTCAAAAGAGAAATCTTATTAAACAGGTCAGATAAATGCTCAGTGCTTCTGTACTAGTGGATAAATCCACTTGTATGAATAAATGATACACTGGAAACTTTTTAGTGAAATAAAACAAAATCACAGAGCTATTAAGTGTCAGGATTTGGGAATTCAAATATGAATTTGTGTATTCCAGAGCCTCTTTCCTTATATCATTACTATACAACGATTGTATAGGTTTAAGTTAAAATGAAGTGTTGGATTTTGGGTCATATCAAAGTTACAGCAAGTTAGCAAATGGGTCATTCTGAGAAACTACAAATGTCCAGCCTTGGGAAAGAAGCTGGAACCTGTGAAGTGACAATTTTAGAGCTATAGCACTATTAATAATGACATATATATATTGCTTTACTCCCCTGCTACCCCAAAATGTGGCTGTATTTGGAGATGAGGCCTTTTAAGAGGTGATTAAGCTAAAATGAAGCCGTTAGAATGGGTCCTAATACGATCTGACTGGTGTCCTTGTAAGAGGAAACTTGGACACACAGAGAGACACTAGGGAAGTGTGCGTACATTGGAAAGACCATGTGAGAACACAACAAGAAGGTGGCCATCTATGAGGCAAGGACAGGCCTTAGAAGAAACCAACCATGCTGTCACCTTGATCTTGGACTTCTAGCCTTCAGAACGGTCATAAAATTTCTGTTGTTTAAGCTACCCAGTCTGTGGTATTTTGCTATGGCGGCCCTAGCAAGGTAATACATATAAACCTCTACTTTTATAGTTGAAGAAGTCAGATCACAGGGTGACCTTGACTCATAGAAGGCATTTATGTATGTCCATTGGATGAATAAATGCCTTAAAGTCACAAAGAAACTTTCATTATTTTTCAAGATCTTCCTTTATGAGGACTTTTTAAACTACCCAAGGCGGAGTTAATGTCCCTATTTTAGCACCCTCACACCACTCTGTTCGTGCTACTCTCATGGCACTCACCCCAACATATTACGGTGTTTGGTTACTTGACGTATCTTTTTCTTGCTGCTCCAAAAAAACCCCACTTTCACTCTGTACCCTTTCCTCAGTGTTTATCACAGTATCAGTGGTCCATAAATATCTGTTGAAATGAGTGACCTAATCTCAATCCAACCAAAAAAGAAAGGGAAGAACAAACTACACAGAATAAAAACACAATTTCCAATGCTATATTAGGTTGAAACATAAGAAATTAATATTTGCTATTTTCAAAATACTGAGCAGGAAAACTTGGTGACTTCCACAGAACATATCCAATGATAAAAAAAATTAATTTCTCCTAGTCTTGCTATTCATTTTTTGTACAACAGACATTTGACACATGCCTGTTAAGGCACTATTCAGTACTAAGAGTACTGGAGCTTACAAAGGTGAATGAGTAAACTTTGCTCCCTGCTATGAGAGATTAATAGTTGAAAGTGGTACCTGATTTGTCACCACTCGCATTAATTGGTGAAAATATAAAAGATGCATTGGTATCACTTAGGTCCAAGTTTTTTCAACAGTTTCCATCTTTATTATAAAACATTTAGTAAAGAGTGGGATCTGGGGTCAGTCACGCGGTTCAGAGTCTCGGGTGGGTAACTATTCTTCTGTGTGCCACAGTTTCATCCGTAAGCGTGTACAATGTGCACATGTTGCAGGGTTGTCTACAGTGCCTGGCACATGGGCTAAAGCATGTAATCTATTACACAAAGTTAGAAATTGTACCCTGTTGGACTTGCTTTCCGAAGGCAACCGGGTCTAAAATTGTTTTTGGAAAAACAGCTTGTACGGTATATGTATTGTATGTTTCCTGTTAAGGACCACCATGGGCTGATATGCCCACGAATGCACAACAGTAATAGCCCACATCTCTATGCATTATGCACTTTGAATTACAGAGAATTCACAAGGCCAAACAGTAAAAAAAAAAAAAAAAAGAAACCAGCCCTAATGTTTCACGATATATAGTGATCTTTGTCTTTTTGCAGACTAAGGATTACTGGGATAACATTTGAACGAGGAAAATTTAATCCTAAAATCAAAGGCATTTTCAAAAAATGGCGGGAATACATCTAGCTTTATAGAAACCAGTGGGTCTAAAAATAAAAGCCATGACCCCGACGTGATTCGAACACGCAGCCTTCTGATCTGGAGTCAGACGCGCTACCGTTGCGCCACGAGGTCCTGCTGGGCTGTGGCTCACGCAATTTCTTAGGACTCCGGTAACATGGCGTCTCTTCCGGGCACGCCTCGCCTTGTCTTTCATTCTCTCCCTGCCCCTCCATCCAGTTTAGGTCGGACTGGAGACTGATTCTTTTTTAGTGCCAAGATTTTCCTCACAGATATCCCTCTACCTAGGCAAGGATGGAACTAGCAGAGGCGGGAGAATGGAGTTTCCCTTTTAGTCGAGTCTCCAGGGTCAAAGGACACCGGTCCTTCCTCTTCTTCTGCAAGGGATTTCCGTTCTAACCTGCCCGGCTAGGGGCGGAGACTCGGCCCTCATCTTCCCCACCCCCTCCCCGTTCAGTGGGCTGAGTTCGTGACCTCCGTTTGGAATTTGGCGGGGCGCTACTGCGCATGCGTAGACCTTTGCCAGCTAGCGTTAGCTACCGACTGGGAGCGAGCAGTGGGTTTTTAACAAACGTTTTCGTCTTTCTTAACCCTTCTGACAAGAGTGTAAAGCGTTTACTCTGGGAGTTGGCTTTTATCTCACGGTGAGCATTAAGCTTAAAAGTTACCACTTTGAAAAGACGCACTTACAAAAAATATCCGCATGTTGTGTTTGTCAGCCATGCTGGGCAGTTGAATTACGCAGAAAATAGTAGTAGTGGTTAGTAAAAGTGAACTCTTCTCCCCGTCGGGGAATTGAACCCCGGTCTCCCGCGTGACAGGCGGGGATACTAACCACTATACTAACGAGGAGCTGCTTGGTCTTTTTCTCTCAAGTACTACTTCAAGGTAAGGAGAGATTTCCCCTCCTACGGCTCACCTGCGAGTGTGAAAATACTCAGCCTGTTGCTCCTCACATTATCCATTCTGGGCGCCTTGGACTCTTTTCGTCCCTGAGAACAGTAAATGGTTTAGAATAAATGAAACAAAATGCGCTTCTAGTTTTAGTGATGGTGAACTGTTGAACATAGTTTGCCAGGACTTTTCCTGCTTTCCAGATGATTTAGGTTTCTGACGGGAGATTTTTGTTTTAAGTGACCAAGAATACCGAGTTGACGCAGGGTTTTTTTTTTAAATTTTAATTTTATTAGAGTATGGTTGATTTACAATGTTGTGTTAGGAAGCAGAGTTTTACCTTCACAAATTTATATATTTTTTTCTTTAGTCAGAGTTCAAGGGTATCATATGGTTGTCAGATGTCAGGGGCAGTCGGAGTTGCCCCACAGTCTAGTGCCTCTTCAAACTATTTGTAAGCTTTTCAGACACAAAAGGGCTCACGCAGGCCAAATGAAATTTTATTAGCTGATTTTTCCTGTATTTAGGTCTTTTTCCTGAGGCGTCTACAGTTTACTCGGAAATGACAAACACTTAAATGGTTAAATAATAATACATTTAAATAATTCAAAACAAGGATGTGCCATTGATTAAACATAGGGTTAGGAAAGTACATTAATATAAAAATTTATATTATCCTGAGGCTTTTCATAAACAGGATCAAGCCTGTTCCCAGGGGGACCAAGAGGGCCTCACAAACTTCTAAGGTTAACTCTAAATAAGTGAATTTATAGAGTCACAAACTGACATGATTAAATGTTTTTATTATAGAACTTAAACTTACGTGTCTTAAGAAATCCATTCCTTGTACTAGGAATTAGTATTTTTATAGATCATAGGTTACATGGTGTTTTCCATCTGATGAAAGTGATTTTGGATTTAAACGCAGACATTAAAAAAATGGCAATTTCTTTTTTTTTATAACATCTTTATTGGAGTATAATTGCTTTACAGTGGTGTGTTAGTTTCTGCTGTATAACAAAGTGAATCAGCTATACATATACATATATCCCCATATCCCCTCCCTCTTGCATCTCCCTCCCACCCTCCCTATCCCACCCCTCTAGGTGGTCACAAAGCACTGAGCTGATCTCCCTGTGCTATGTGGCTGTTTCCCACTAGCTATCTCTTTTACATTTGGTAGTGTATATATGTCCATGCCACCCTCTCACTTCATCCCAGTTTACCCTTCCCCCTCCCCATGTCCTCAAGTCTATTCTCTACATCTGCGTCTTTATTCCTGTCCTGCCCCTAGGTTCTTCATTTTTTTTTTTTTTTAGATTCCATATATATGTGTTAGCATACGGTATTTGTTTTTCTCTTTCTGACTTACTTCACTCTGTATGACAGTCTCCAGGTGCATCCACCTCACTACAAATAACTCAGTTTCATTTCTTTTTATGGCTGAGTAATATTCCATTGTATATATGTGCCACATCTTCTTTATCCATTCATCTGTCGACGGACACTTAGGTTGCTTCCATGTCCTGGCTATTGTAAATAGAGCTGCGATGAACATTGTGGTACATGACTCTTTTTTTTTTTTTTCATGACTCTTTTTGAATTATGGTTTTCTCAGGGTATATGCCCAGTAGTGGGATTGCTGGGTCGTATGGTAGTTCTATTTTTAGTTTTTTAAGGAACCTCCATACTGTTCTCCATAGTGGCTGTATCAATTTACATTCCCACCAACAGTGCAAGAGGGTTCCCTTTTCTCCACACCCTCTCCAGCATTTATTGTTTGTAGATTTTTTGATGATGGCCATTCTGACCGGTGTGAGGTGATACCTCATTGTAGTTTTGATTTGCATTTCTCTAATGATTAGTGATGTTGAGCATCCTTTCATGTGTTTGTTGGCAATCTGTATATCTTCTTTGGAGAAATGTCTATTTAGGTCTTCTGCCCATTTTTGGATTGGGTTGTTTGTTTTTTTGATATTGAGCTGCATGAGCTGCTTGTAAATTTTGGAGATTAATCCTTTGTCAGTTGCTTTGTTTGCAAATATTTTCTCCTATTCTGAGGGTTATCTTTTCATCTTGTTTATGGTTTCCTTTGCTGTGCAAAAGCTTTTAAGTTTCATTAGGTCCCATTTGTTTATTTTTGTTTTTATTTCCATTTCTCTAGGAGGTGGGTCAAAAAGGATCTTGCTGTGATTTATGTCATAGAGTGTTCTGCCTGTGTTTTCCTCTAAGAGTTCTATAGTGTCTGGCCTTACATTTAGGTCTTTAATCCATCTTGAGTTTAAAAAATGGCAATTTCTGAGGCCTGTTTTGGCACTTTTTTTTTTTTCACTCTTAAATACACCCAAAGCCTCAATAAAACTCAGTGTCCCTGGGCCTCCTTCTACTTCTGACCCTCCACTAACTCTTGTAAAGTCCAAAGGGCCCTACGATAACTATGCTGATGTCCTTTTCTGGGTAGGATTGAAGAGACTTGCCTGTGGTCTCTCAGTTGGAGAGGCTTCAGGGCAGTGGGAAGCCAGGTCTTCTGAACTGTTTGCACAAGGTCCCACACTGTGGGAGAAGAGGCTTAATCTTTGTTTCTTCAGAAGAGACACCAGCCTCTCCACCTAAGCTCTGTAAAGCTATGCCAGTGGCTATACATGTGTTGTTACTGCTCCTCTTTTATCCTCCCTAGGGATGGGAAGAAGCAGCCTGAGTCAGCAGAGATTATGGAGCAGGGAACGCAACACCTGCTGTCCATCTTCCTAAAATGGAAGGAAAAGAGAGGGTAACCAACCTGCACAGGATAAGGCAGCTCAGAGATTCCTCACTGTCAGCACTGGGAGAAAGTAAAGGTTAAAATCGGACTGGCAGTACAGAGGGCATAGAACTCTCTTTGGAGGTAAACACCATGATGGCAATTGATGTGATTGAAAGTTTCAAATCTTGCTTTACCTAAGTAACTGTTTGTAGAGCTTATCACAGCTTGCAAAAGCATTCACATTCATTTTCTCTTCCCAACAGCCCTGGGAGGTTAACAGGGCAAGTGTTCTATCCCTATATGGGAATCTTGTGTAGTTATACAGGTAGGAAGTGGTGAGAGGCCAGGAATCACCCAAGCCTTGATTGCAAATCTTGTGCAGTTTTCACCCTGCTGCACAGTTCCACATACATGTATATTAACAAAGAAATATGAGTTATGGAGAGAAAAAATTTTATCACTCTGTATGTGTCACGCTTGTTCCTGTACTAATATTTATTAACGTCTAATTCCTTAGCAGACACTGTAGTTATTTATTCACTGATGAACCTACAATATGCCAGACATTGCTTTAGATGCATGAGGAGGTTTCAGTTAACAAATTCTGTTCTTGTGGAGCTTATTTCCTAACAGAAGGAGGACAGACCATAAACAATGATGATCATAGATAAATAAGTTAGATGGTGACAAGAGTGGAAATAGAAGAAAATAGCACGGTAAGTGGGTTTGGAGAGTGGCAAGTTAAGTAAACAGAATGTGGCCAAAGTAGGCTTCATTTTTTTTAAAAATTTATTTTCTTAACTTATTTATTTGTGGCTTTGTTGGGCCTTCGTTGCTGCATGCAGGCTTTCTCTAGTTGCAGAGAGCAGGGGCTACTCTTCGTTGTGGTGCGCCTGCTTCAGTAGTTGTGGCTCGTGGGCTCTAGAGCACAGGCTTAGTAGTTGTGGTGCACGGGCTTAGTTGCTCTGCAGCATGTGGGATCTTCCTGGACTAGGGCTTGAACCTGTGTCCCCTGCATTGGCAGGCAGATTCTTAACCACTGCATCACCAGGGAAGCCCTAGGCTTTATTTTAAGAAGGTAACATTTGAACAGACTTGAGGGAGGTAAGAGGTGTAGTCGTATAACTATTTGGGAGGCCTGTGGGGCCTTAAAGTTCATTGTAGACTTTGGCTTTTATTCTGAGGGGAAATAGAGAGTTACTATAGGGCTTTGAAAAGAGAAATGACATGGTCTGGTTTATGTTTTAAAGGACTCTTGGCTCCTGGGTTGAGAATAGACTGTAGTGGACAAGAGCAGCAGCAGGGAGACCAAAGAGGTCTATTGCAGTAGTGATAGTGGTTCAGGCTGGAGTGGGAGTGGTTGGGAATGTGAGAGGAGCTGATATATTTCAAAGGTAGAGCCAGTAGAATTTCCTGGTAGAGTGACTGTGAGGTGTGAGAGCAAAAGAGGAATCAAAGATGCTTCCAAAATGTTTGGCCTGAGCAACTGGGAGGATAGAGTTGCCATCAACTGCAGTGGAGAAGAATAATGCTCGGAGCACTGCATCCATGTGGAGAGTCCACGTGAAGGGCACAGCTTGGGGGAGGCAGGGCGCCATTCCCATGGATGCTCTGTGGCTGGCATTCCTTGAACTGTGTAACGAAGCAGCTCTGCCTGCGGAGCAGTCTTTTGGGGGATAAGAAGCATTTCAGTTTGGAATGTGTTAAGACTGAGACATAGAGAAGGCAGTTGAATGTAATAGTTGAGTATTCATTGTACAGGTCGTTGTACCAGCACAGTGCGGGGGCGCTGGAGATACAGTGGTGAACAAAGACCCTGACCTCAAGGAGCTTCCATTTTAGTGGAGGAGACACGGAATAGTAACAACAACAACAACAATGTAAAATCACCACTGTGACAGTTACTAAGAAGGAGATGCGGAGGGAAGAGCTTTTTTGGTAGATGGAACTGGATATGCAAAGATTATAGGAAATGAGGAAGTGTGGTGAGCAGAGGGGCTGAAAGAAGGCTGATGTAATCAGGGAGCGAGAGGAAGGTCACGGAAGAGACGAGGCTGAAAGGCCAACCCGGAGCGGGACAAAGTCTCGCAGGCTGTGTTAAGAACTTCGGCCTCTTATTCATTTCTATTTATTTATTTATTATTTTTAGGGTTTATTGAGATATAATTTACAAGCAGTACAATTCATTCTTTTTTAAGCATAGCATTCTATGAATTTTGACTGTAATCAAAATCTTTCCACCACTTTCATCACAAAGTCCCCTTATGCCTCTTTGCAGTGAGTCCTCTGTCTCCAGTTCCAGGCACCACTGATGAGATTTCCATTTCCAGAATGTCGTACTAATGGGACTGTGCAGTTTGTAGCCTTTTATTTTATTTTGTTTATTTTATTTTTGGCTGCGTTGGGTCTTAATTGCTGCACGCGGACTTTCTCTAGTTGCAGTGAGCTGGACTACTCTTCGCTGCAGTATGCCGGGCTACTCTTCGTTGCAGTACGCAGGCATCTCATTGCGGTGGCTTCTCTTGTTGCGGAGCACAGGCTCTAGGTGCGCAGGCTTCAGTAGTTGTGGCTCACGGGCTTAATTGCTCTGCAGCATGTGGGATCTTCCCGGACCAGGGCTCAAACCCATGTCCCCTACATTAGCAGGCGGATTCTTAACCACTGCGCCACCAGGGAAACGCAGTTTGTAGCCTTTTGAATATGGCTTCTTTCACTTAGCATAATGCTTTTGAGAGTTGTCCAAGTTATTGTATGTATCAGTAGTTTTTAAAAAAATTGCTGATTAGTGTTCTATTGTATGGATGTTTGTTTATCCACTCTCCAGTTAATGGGCATTTGTATTTTTTCCAGTTTTTGACTGTTATAAAAATAGCTATTAGAATCATTAGTGTACAGGTTTTTTTGTGGACATAGATCTTCTGTTCTCTTGAACAGAAGTGGGACTGCTAAGTCTTAGGGTAAGTGTATGTTTACCTTCATGAGAAACTGCCAAACTGTTTTCCTAAGTGGCTGTAACATTTTGCATTTCTACCAACAATGTATGAGAGTTCTTGTTGTCCCATATCTTTGCTAGCACGGTATTGTTAAGTATTTTTTATTTAAGCCTTTCTAATAGGTGTGTAGCGGGATCTCACTGTAGTTTGTTTGTTTGTTTGTTTGTTTGGTGGTGTTGGTGTTAATTTTTTTTGGTTAATTGAAGTATAGTTGATTTACAATGTTGTGTTACTTTGCTGGTGTACAGCAAAGTAATTCAGTTATACATATTCTTTTTTCATTTTCTTTTCCATTATGGTTTATTATAGGTTATTGAATGTGGTTCCCTGCACTATACAGTAGGAGATTGTTGTTTATCCATTCTATATATAATGGTTTGCATCTGCTAGACCCAGGTTCCCAAATTAACCCACC
>NW_006794332.1:1524240-1544626 GCF_000442215.2 Lipotes vexillifer | reverse complement strand
TCCCCCTCCCCCTTCACTGTAGTTTTTATTTATTTATTCATTTTTGCGGTACGCAAGCCTCTTACTGTTGTGGCCTCTTCCACTGAGGAGCACAGGCTCCAGAGGCGCAGGCTCAGCGGCCATGGCTCACGGGCCCAGCCGCTCCGCAGCATGTGGGATCTTCCTGGACCAGGGCACAAACCTGTGTCCCCTACATCAGCAGGCGGACTCTCAACCACTGCGCCACCAGGAAGCCCTCACTGTAGTTTTAATGTGCCTTTCCCTAATAATTAATGGTGCTGAGCATATTTCTATGGATTTATTTAAGTATCCAAATCTTTTGCCCTTTTAAAAATTGGGATCTTTTCTTATTATTGAATTTGGAAAGTTCTTTGTACATTTTGATTACTAGTCTTTGTCAGATATATCATATATGACATATATCTTGGGATATATCAACACACACACACACATATATATCTTGGGAGATGTATTTTCTCCCAAGCTGTGTCTTGTCTTTTCATTCTCTTAAATAACTTTTTGTTTTTATCAGAGAATGCATGACCTAGTTTCTTGTGTCTCTTCCCTTTTTTCTGTTATGTTCACTTCCTCAACCCAACCTTTGAACATAATATAAACAAGAACTTGGGCTAGCTCACTACCCAACCTTCTTCTTCCCTTCCCTTCTCCCCATAATTAAAGAGCCTAAATTGCTCCTGAGTAGTTTTTGGATTCTGTAATCATTCATTCACCGAAACATTATATCTATTAAAACACCGAACTTCCCCTGCAAATATGGGAATTAACCCTTCATAAACATTAAAATTCAAAGATAAATGTTTATGATTTGGGTACATGTTTAGATTATGAAGGGGAAAAAAATCATACTTCACTGTTTCCCAGCCTAATTTATTTAAACAATAATCCAAAGTTAAAACTAAGAGGCAAAAGTGTGTCCCCCTCTAGTTCAATCAACCCTTCAGTCTTTTTTTTCCTTCTCATTAAGAAAACAGACAAACAAACAAAAACCTTTATTGATTTATTCTTTGTGCCAGGCATGGAGCTAGGCAGTGGGGACAAAGCTATGGATAAGACTCACTTCCTGCCTTGAGGACTCAGATCATGGGGGAGGTAGACCCTTTAACTGATCATTATTCAACACTTTGTTAAGTGTTATGGTGGAGGCATAATCCAGGCCTATTGAGAACCTGATAAATGTTGGCTCTGCTTTAAGTGCTTTACACCTGTTAACCGTTTAATCCTCTTAGAATCCTTTGAGTTTGGTACAATAATTCTTCCCCTTTTACAGATGAGGAAGCTGAGGCACAGGAAGGTTACGGTCACACAGGTAGAAAGTGATGGAAGTATGTACAAAATAGTATGGAATTACAGAGAAGGCAGGACTACCTCTGCCTGAGGTGCTTGAGGAAAACCTAGCTGGGCCTTCAAAGGATGATGAACTTTGAAAGAGAAGGGGAAAAGTTTTCCAGCACTTCTGCAAGGGGGAAGCACTAATGGTTAAGGCACAGAGCTTGTGAAGGAGAATGTGGGGATCTAGGAAACAGCAAGCAGAGGGTCTGCCGCTCCTGGGCTGCAGAAGGCAGAGAATGTCTCCATCTTTCATTGCTATGCACAGTCGGGGATCGTAAAGGATCACAGACTTTGAGGGGCTGGCAGGAACGTTGGATCTTTTCCACCCTTTCAGTTATCTGGGTAAGGAGACTGAGACCCAGAGAGCTCCAGTGATTTTCCTAAATTCCCAGGGCTGAGAACACCACTCTTTTCTTTTTTTGTTGCTGTACTAATGTAAGGGAATCTGTGAGCTGAGTGATTAGGTGTGTGTGTGTGTGTGGTGGGGGGGATGTTCCAGAGCATCAGATCTCGGCATCACCTTGGCTGTGGTTATCGGCCCCAGGGCTGGTCTCAGCTTCCGTTCCGATTTCTGAGGAAGCCACCTGCTGGCACTGGCCCCAAGACTCAAGGTCACTGACCTTCCTGTTTCTAACTTTTTTTGGGTCTTGCTGGCCACCTGCTGACCTGCCGGTTAGTGGCTGTGTAGATTGATCAGTCTGACCTTAAGTCATCCTCAGACAGCCGGGAAGGACAAGTTCATTCCCCCTTTTTGGGGTGGGATGGCATAGTTTCTACTTCTTTTCTTTAATCTTTACCTGTTTCCTCTTCTAAATGCAAAGCAACCGAAAAATTCCCGCTTCACATGCACGACTCGGGTTTGGCATTCAAGTTGCTATTTTAGGGAAAAAGCTTCTGACATTTCTTATTCTTCTGTGATTCACTCATGTGACTAGCAAGGTTATCAGAATTTGTGGATAAAAATGAAGTTGATGATATAATAAATGAGAAGGAAGCCAGCACAAAATAGTATGAAGTGCACTGTTTTTCTGTGCGTTTCTATATACTGAAAAAAGTTTGAAAAGAAATATGTGAAAATGTTAGGTTAGAGTATGTTGATGATCTCTCTGTTTTTTGCGTTTCTGTATTTTCTAAATTTTCTGCTACCTACCTGTATTATTCATGAACGCAGAAAAACAAGAAATAAAAATTCTGGGGGTGGGGGTAAGTTACTAATATCAAGCAAAGCAAATAGCTCAAACGCACACCTGTGACAGTGTTTCATAGAACTAGGGTGACTAATCCATTCTCTGATTTTCCTTGTCAGCCCAAGATTTCATTATTTTGCAGCATAAGTTGTTTATATCTAGTTCCTTAAGGCGGGGAGGTGGGTGGATGAGTAAGCAAACTTCAACGCCAGTAAAACAGGGCGTGCAGCCTTTTTCCCTTGTCCCTTTGTCTCCCGGCCCCTGTGTTCCCAGTCTTTTGTTGTTTTCCGCGCGGACTTAGATTCAGGATTTAAAGAAAAACAAGTGCCAGCCCTCCGCGCGCCCTCTGGTGTCCCAGTGAGGTATAGCCAGACAGTAACCCACAAAGATCACGGCCATTTCACACTACGGTCTCCCCAAAGCCTGATGCCACAGACGAGAATGTCTGGAATCTTAGGGGAAGGAGTCACACACCAACAAGCCTGACAGGTTTAGTCTTTGAAGCCATAGATGTGGAAAATGATTCTTAAAAGACAGTTAAAGTCGGCATCTGGGTATTTTAAAAAAATCTTGTAGTAAAGTTAATTCTCAAAGGATTTGGCACAGGTTTCTGGGTTCTAAAACTAGGAAAGTCAAATTTTGTTCTATAATTAAAATATAAATCAGTACTTCGGATTGAGTGCAAATAATTTAGATGAAAGGGGTCTGGATACCTAGGCTTCAGCTTGACTGGTGATAATGATTTCTGCCACTTTGAGCTTTGTCAATATAACGTGAGAGTTGATACTGAAGGACCTTTTTGTCTATAATTTACTTCTTTGTAAACATCAAACCACATGTTTTTTAAAAGTATATTTCCACTAAAAAGAAAACCAACCAACCAATGTAGACAAAAAATATTTTTGTTTTAAGTGTTTAAGGATCGATGGCGTCCCAGGCTTTACAGTCTTACTTGAATACGTGTTGGGAAGACAAAACTTTACTTCTACCTTCTTGGGGTCTCTGTTGGGCCTGAGAATTAAATTGACATAAGACATATTTAGGGGAGAAAAGTATACAGATTTTACATGTATCTGGGAACCCCCATAGGAAAATGAAGAACATAGAAGTGGCAAAATCTGAATATTTTTATACTAAGTTGAACAAAGAGACGCAACTGTGGACAAGGAATCAAAATACATGGGGAGGCCAAAGGAAGATGGGAGTTATTTTAACAAGGTTTATTTGTACAGAATTCTCTTGGCCTTGACACCTCATCTCTGGTGATAAGAATGTTTCTTTCCTCCTGGTATAGGGAGGACATGTTTTCACAAGGAGTTTTACCCCTTGCTTTCAAGAAGAAAAAAGGGGAGGTCAAAGCTCCTTTTTCTCCTGTTGTTTTTCAAATAAAAATCTCAAAATAGTACTTATTTGGGGTGGCATATGGTGAAATAGTATGAAACTACATAGTATGAAATTCAAAAAGTTCTGAAGGGTATGCAGAGGAAAGTCTCTCTCCCATCTTTGACCCACAGCTACAATTCTCAAGTGATGTTAGGAGTGGTCTGGCAGCTCAGCAAGGTTGTCAAGAGCTCTAGGTTCTTTCTTCTCATTCCTCTGGGTCTTCTTCTCTGCAACCCTTAGCAAATTGATTTTTCTTTTCATGATTGTCACCTCATGGTTACAAGATAGCTGCTGCAGCTCCGGGCATTATGACCACTTTCAACGTTGGAGCATGAGGAGAGGCAGCTCCAGTAAACTCTCCTTTTGAATTTGTCCCTTAAGAAAGCCTCTCCAGAAGTACCCTGGCCATTGTTTCCCTATGTTTCTCTAACCCCTGTTGGGTCACCAGCAGTCTGGGAAAGTGACTACCTGATAAAAATGAGTAGTGATTACAATATAGGTTTTGGTATTCTAGTGTTCTGTGCTATTTATAAGAACTGAAATCTGTTAGTATAATACTGTTTTTCCTTAATTAACAATATGTTTTAATCAGTTTTATGTCTGGAGATATGCCTGGAAAATTACATACTGCATTAAAATTTCAGATCAAACAAAGGTGCATATGTTTTGAAAGCATTCTGACTACATCCTTCCTCTATTTCAAGTTCTTTCAAGACATCTTACTACTGACTTAATTCCAGTTTTCCTCATAATTGAAGAGGTTGCGTGTCTTTTCATATGTATCTGTCATTTGTACTTTCTCCAGAGCTAGTTTGGTCTGACTTTTCTTCCAGAGTTTCCTGGTGAAATCATTTTAGAACAGCAACTGAGATGATGGTGACATCATCATGATCTCAGGATTACTAGGAGTGACCATATTTCCCACTTTGCTTGGGACAGTCCTAGCTTGTGCCTGTTTGTCCCACTGTATTTTATTAACAGCAGTCCACTCACTTTCAAAAGTGTCTCAATTTGGATGAAAAACTATATGGTATCTATTACTTAAAATATACATCAAAATGCCACAGTTGCCATTATGTTCTGGAATTTCAATCAGTAGGTGCAAGATTATCATGAAGGCTGGAGTTTGGTGGCTTCATTCGATGTTGTATCACCAGAGCCCAGAACAGTGCCTAGTAGAGAGTAAGTGCTTAATAAATAAGCATGAGTCAATAAATAAACTTAGTGTTTAGAACTTGGCCCATTGCCACCTGAGCACCTGGACTCAGTTAGCAAGGAACATGCAGGAATGATTTTGGGGTGTAAACTAATGGTGCCTGCCAAAACATGCATTTTAGATTTTGATAGATATTGTCAAATTGTTCTCTACAGGGATTGAGCCAGTTTACACTCCCACCAGCAATATGTGAGAGCATCTGTTTCTCTAACCTCCATCCACATGGTGTTATCAAAATTTGTATCTGCCAATCTGGTAGTTTTAATTTGCATTTCCCTTATTATGGAGAAGGTTGAGCATATTTTCATATGTTTAAAAGCCATTTGGAATTCCTTGCCTGGCAACTGTCTGTTCATATCCTTTGCCCATTTTCGATTGAGTTATTGGTCTCTTTCTTATTGATCTGTAGGAATGCAAATAGTTGTTTCCAGTTTTTCATGTCTTTTGAGTTTGTTTTTGGTGTTTTTTGTTTGTTTGTTTTTTTCCTGAGCAGAATTTAAAAATATGTATTCAGACATAGCTTTCCTTTTATAGCTGCTATGTTTTATATCATGCTCACCAAGGCTTACCCTACTCCCAGATTAGAAAATAATCCTCCTGTATTTTCATCTCGTACTTTTAGGTTTTCATTGTTTCACATGTCAGTCTTGACCCACCTGTAGTTTATTTTGGTGTAAGGTTTGAGGTATTCCAAAAGAGTTCCCAGATCCAATTCCAATTTGTGTGTGGAGGCTTCCCCACATCAACAGCAATTCTTGAATGCCTGCCGGGTGTCTGAGAATTCAGCTCAATTCTGACACTGTTGACCTGGAGACAGAACCAGATTACACAGGTAAAGGGCTCAGTCCCACAAGATGCAAGCCCAGGTTGTTACCTGTGCTTCTGACCAACCTGTTATAAATCGGAGGTTCCAATGACCCCCTCCTAGGGGTTAATTAATTTGTTAGAATGGCTCACAGAACTCAGGAAAACCCATTTACTCACTAGATTACCAATTTATTATAAAAGAATATTAAAGGATACAAATCAACAGCCAAATGAAGAGATACATAGGATGAGGTATGGGGAAAGGGTGTGTAGCTTCCATGCCCTCTCCAGAGGGGCCTCTCTCCCCACTCTCCACCTATTCATCAACCCCGCAGCTCTTTAGACCATGTCTTTCTGGGTTTTTATGGAGGCTTCATTACACAGGCACGACTGACTAAATCATTGGCCACTGACGATTGATTCAACCTCCAGCTCCTATCTCTTCCCTGGAGGTCAGGGGCATGAGACTGAAAGTTCCAACCCTCTAAGCACATGGTTGGTTCTCTTGACAACCAGCCCCCACCCTTGGGAGGAATCCAGAAGTCACCTTCCCTGAAGCCTTTTCAGGGACTGAGGACAAGAGACCAAATATCCCATTGCTCTTGCTGCTCAGGAAATTCCAAGGGTTTTGGGAGCTGTGAGCCAGGAAGTGTGGATGGAGACCAAATATATATGAGACATGTATAAATCATAATATTGCAGGTATGAATCCAATCTAATATTGTTTATTGAATACTCCACCTTTTTCTCATAATGGAAACTCTAAAGCGTTTCTGGATTTTAGGGACTCCATTTCCTATGACCAGTACTTTTAACATTCTAGTAAATTCTAGGGAAAGGCGTTCAAGGGCAAAGCAGTCAGGATGAAAAGTTAATCTTTAGTTTCATGTCTTTACACCGTTGATTTTCTAATAACACTACCTTTTGCTAAGCACTTATGTGTGAAGTATAATACACACAGAAGGCTGTATAAAATACATACGTAGGGTTTAAGAATACTGATAAAATGACACCTGTGTCCCTGTTACCTGGGTTAACAAGTGAAACATTGCAGTGACTTGAAATTCACTGTGTGCTCTTCTTTAATCAAATTCTCTCCTCCTCAAGAGGTAACCATTAGCCTGATTTTTTTTTGGTAATTATCCCTTGCTTTGCTTTATACTTTTACCTTAGGTAATATATTGCTCATATATATATATATATATATATATATTTTTTTTTTTTTTTTAAAGCTGGGGTTTTCTTTTTTTTTGAAGATGTTGGGGGCAGGAGTTTATTAATTAATTAATTTATTTTTGCTGTGTTGGGTCTTCGTTTCTGTGCGAGGGCTTTCTCTAGTCGTGGCAAGCGGGGGCCACTCTTTATCGCCGTGTGCGGGCCTCTCACTATCGTGGCCTCTCCTGTTGTGGAGCACAGGCTCCAGACGCGCAGGCTCAGTAGTTGTGGCTCACGGGCCTAGTTGCCCCGCGGCATGTGGGATCCTCCCAGACCAGGGCTCGAACCCGTGTCCCCTGCATTAGCAGGTAGGCTCTCAACCACTGCGCCACCAGGTAAGCCCTATTGCTCATATTTTTGACAACTGAGTAGCAAGCACAACCACTGTGGCAGGTTCTCAGAAGATAAGCTACAGTTCCCCGAGTCAAGTTTGTCTTTAGCACTTCTGAGAGAATCCAAGAGCTCCTTCTGGAAAGTCAGGGGTCAGATCAAGAGTGAGTTCTGGGAAACACAGGATATGCCACAGTTGGACCATCTGCTGTAGTTTGGGTCAGGTGACAGACATCTGCAGAAATATAGTCAGGCGATGGATGGCTCTCTATCTGATGCTTTCCTGCCTCTATGGCCCCTCTTCTACTCTCTAGAGGAAATCAAAACTGACCCCTTCTGTGGGGTGAAGGGAATTTTCTCAGCTCATCCAAACAGCAGGCCATGGTGAGTGTGTTAGTTTTCTATTGCCATGTAACAAATTCCCCCAAATGTAACAGCATCAATCCTTCTCAAACTCTTCCAAAAAATTGCAGGGGGAGAAACACTCCCAAATTCATTCTATGAAGCCACCATCACCCTGATACCAAAACCAGAAAAACATAACACATAAAAAGAAAATTATAGACCAATATCACTGATGAACATAGATGCAAAAATCCTGAACAAAATACTAGCAAACAGAATCCAACAGCACATTAAAAGGATCACACACCATGATCAAGTGGGGTTTATCCCAGGGATGCAAGGATTCTTCACTATATGCAAATCAATCAATGTGATACACTGCATTAACAAATTAAGGAATAAAAACCATATGATCATCTCAATAGATGCAGAAAAAGCTTCTGACAAAATTCAACACCGATTTATGCTAAAAACTCTCCAGAAAATGGGCATAGAGGAAACCTACCTCAACATAATAAAGGCCATATGTGACAAACCCACAGCAAGCATCATACTCAATGGTGAAAAACTGAAAACATTTCCACTAAGATCAGGAACAAGACAAAGATGTCCACTCTTGCCACTCTTATTCAACATAGTTTTCGAAGGCCTAGCTGCAGCAATCAGAGAAGAAAAAGAAATAAAAGGAATACAAATTGGAAAAGAAGTAAAACTGTCACTGTTTGCAGATGACATGATACTATACATAGAGAATCCTAAAGATGCCACCAGAAAACTACTAGAGCTAATCAATGAATTTGGTAAAGTTGCAGGATACAAAATTAATGCACAGAAATCTCTTGCATTCCTATACACTAATGATGAAAAATCTGAAAGAGAAATTAAGCAAACACTCTCATTTACCACTGCAACAAAAAGAATAAAATACCTAGGAATAAACCTACCTAGGGAGAAAAAAGACCTGTATGCAGAAAACTGTAAGACACTGATGAAAGAAATTAAAGGTGATACCAACAGATGGAGAGATATACCATATTCTTGGACTGGAGGAATCAATATTGTGAAAATGACTATACTGCCCAAAGCAATCTACAAATTCAAAGCAATCCCTATCAAATTACCAGTGGCATTTTTTACAGAACTAGAACAAAAAAAATCTTAAAATTTGTATGGAGACACAAAAGACCCCGAATAGCCAAAGCAGTCTTGAGGGGTAAAAGCGGAGCTGGAGGAATCAGACTCCCTGACTTCAGACTATACTACAAAGCTACAGTAATCAAGACAATATGGTACTGGCACAAAAACAGAAATATAGATCAATGGAACAAGATAGAAAGCCCAGAGATAAACCCATGCACCTATGGTCAACTAATCTATGACAAAGGAGGCAAGGATATACAATGGAGAAACGACAGTCTCTTCAATAAGTGGTGCTGGGAAAACTGGACAGCTACATGTAAAAGAATGAAATTAGAACACTACTTAACACCATACACGAAAATAAACTCCAAATGGATTAAAGACTTAAATGTAAGACCAGACACTATAAAACTCTTAGAGGAGAACATAGGAAAAACACTCTTTGACATAAACCACAGCAAGATCTTTTTTGACCCACCTCCTAGAGTAATGGAAATAAAAACAAAAATAAACAAATGGGCCTAAATTAACCTTAAAAGCTTTTGCACAGCAAAGGAAACCATAAACAAGACAAAAAAGACAACCTTCAGAATGGGAGAAAATATTTGTAAATGAAACGATGGACAAAGGATTAATCTCCAAAATATACAAACAGCTCATGGAGCTCAATATCAGAAAAGCAAACAATCCAATTAAAAAATGGGCAGAAGACCTAAATAGACATTTCACCATGGAAGACACACAGATGGCCAAGAGGCACATGAAAAGATGCTCGACATCACTAATTATTAGAGAAATGCAAATCACAACTACAATGAGATATCACCTTATGCCAGTCAGAATGACCATTATCAAAAAATCTAGAAACAGTAAATGCTGGAAAGGGTGTGGTGAAAAAGGGACCCTCTTGCACTGTTGGTGGGAATGTAAATTGATACAGCCACTATGAAAAACAGTATGGAGGTTCCTTAAAAAACTAAAAATAGAACTACCATATGACCCAGCAATCCCACTAATGGGCATATACCCTGAGAAAACCATAATTCAAAAAGAGACTTGTACCACAATGTTCATTGCAGCACTATTTACAATAGCCAGGACATGGGACCAACCTAAATGTCCACTGACAGATGAATGGATAAAGAAGATATGGCACATATATACAATGGAATGTTAGTCAGCCATAAAAAGAAACAAAATTGAGCTATTTGTAGTGAGGTGGATGGACCTAGAGTCTGTCATACAGAGTGAAGTAAGTCAGAAAGAGAAAAACAAATAATGTATGCTAACAAATATATATGGAATCTAAAAAAAAAAAGGTACTGATGAACCTAGTTGCAGGGCAGGAATAAAGAGATAGACATAGAAAATGGACTTGAGGACATGGGGTGGGGGGACGAAACTGGGGAGAAGTGAGAGTAGCATCGACATACATACACTACCGAATGTAAAATAGTTGGCTGGTGGGAAGCAGCAGCATAGCACAGGGAGATCGGCTTGGTGCTTTGCGATGACCTAGAGGGGTGGGATAGGAAGGATGGGAGGGAGGCTCAAGAGGGAGGGGAGGGCTTCCCTGGTGGCGCAGTGGTTGGGAGTCCGGCTGCCGATGCAGGGGACACGGGTTCGTACCCCGGTCCGGGAAGATCCCACATGCCGCGGAGCGGCTGGGCCCGTGAGCCATGGCTGCTGAGCCTGCTGAGCCTGCGCGTCCGGAGACTGTGCTCCGCAACGGGAGAGGCCACAACAGTGAGAGGCCCGCGTACCGGAAAAAAAAAAAAAAAAAAAAAAGAGGGAGGGGATATGGGGACATGTGTATGCATATGGCTGATTCACTTTGTTGTGTAACAGAAACTAACACAGTATTGTGAAGTAATTATCCTCCAATAAAGATCTATTAAACACACACACACACACACACACACACACACACACATTTATTATCCCACAGTTTCCACAGGCCAGGAATTCAGCACATTTTAGCTGGCTTCTCTGCTTACAATATCATAAGGCTGAAATCAAGATGTCGATTGGCTGTATCCTCACTTGGAGGATTGGTTGGAGAAAGCTCCTTTTCCATTCTCCCTCAGGTTGTTAGCAGAATTCATTTCCTTGCAGCTGTAGGGCTGAAATCCTCATTGGCTTGCTGGCTGTCAATGAGGACTGCTCTTAGCTCTTAGAGGTGTCCCTCAGGTCCTTCAGCACTTGGGATTAAAGGCAGTGTCTCATTTTAGGATGCTGAGATTTTCTATGGCTTGCCGGTCCTGTAAATCACTGCTTCCACTGGCTTCTCCTCTGACCTTCACACCCTCAACCCTTAGTTTGTATAAGCTTCTGATTCTCTCTATTAAAACGCTTCTATTTGTGTCCCTAGAGTGGCTTCTGTTTTCTTGGCCAAACTCTGACTGATACAGTTGTTTTGCTTTCAGCATTGCTGTTTGGAAATTTGAAACCATTTTGATTCCAATATGGAATATATGAGACCCTTTTTTCTTCTCTGGAGGCTGGTAGAATCATCTCTTTGACCCTCAGTGTTTTGAAATTCCACAGTAGTGTGTCATGGGTAGTTCTGTGTTTATTCATGGGGTATGGCTTCCAGAGCATCCTTTCAATCTGGTGATTTATGCCCTGCGGTTCTAGGACATTTTTCTGAATTGATTATTTTCTTCTGTTTATTTTCTCTGTCTTTTATCTTTCTGGAGCTCCTATTATCTGGATGTTGGACTTCTTGGGCTAGTTCTTTAATTTAAAATTTTTCTCATAGCTTTCTCTTTTTGCTCCATTTTGGGGAGATTTCTACAAATTTATCCTCTGGTTTTTAAATCCGTTAGTATATTTTAAATTTTCAAGTGTTCATTCTTTTATTGAAGTATAGTTGATTTACAGTGTGTTAATTTCTGCTATACAACAAAGTGATTTAGTTATACATATACTTTTTTATACTCTTTTCCATTATGGTTTGTCACAGGATATTGAATATAGTTCCCTGTGCTCTACAGTAGGACCTTGTTGTTTATCCATTCTATATAGAATAGTTTGCATCTACTAACCCCAAACTCCCAGTCCATCCCTCCCCCACTCCGCTTGGCAACCACAAGTCTGTTCTCTATGTCTGTGAGTCTGTTTCTCTTTTGTAGATAAGTTCATTAGTGTCATATTTTAGGTTCCACAAAGAAGTGATATCATATGGTATTTGTCTTTTTCTGACTTACTTCATCAAGTGCTCGTTCTTATACTCAGATTATACTTTTATTTATTTATTTTTTTCAGATTATACTTTTAAAGTAGCATTTACTTCTAGTTTTATGAAAGCAACATATTTTCTTTTCTCTCTGAGAACATTAGTCTCAGAAGTTTTCCTCCCCTTTCTGTTTCCTTCAAGTTCCTTCTCCTTCTGTTTGTTTGGTTCCCAGTGTTTACGCTAGGGGCTTTTCTCAGATGATTGGAAATCCTGGATTGTCTGCTCCTGATTAAGAGTGAGACCCCAAAAGATAATTTGCAGTTTTGAGAGTATGGGTAACTTGTTCACTTTAGGAGCCTCACTGTAGGTGTCCTGAATGATTAACCTCCATCCCTTTGACGGTATCTTTAGTTCTTTCTTCTTGGGCTACTTAGATTACTTGGAAAGCATTTCAGTTTTCTATCTGGAGGATTAAGATCTGTTTGCCAATGTTTGGGGAGCCAAATAAGGTAAGAGAGCTGAGGGTCTCAGCATTCAGCCTTCAGTGAACACACCGTTACTTAATACACCTGATTTCAGTACAGTATCCATAATTTAAACAGTCCTCAAGTCCAGAGAACACTATTTTACCTTCTCTAGTGAATAAACCATCAGTTTTTTGCTGGTGTTGGAAAGGGGCATTGATCTAGCTGTGTGGAATGAATAAATTGTTCCAGGGGGTTAATTGCTGCCTCCTTATTTTATCATCTTTTTCCCTCCAGTACCAGAGGTCTCTGGTAATACCAGTTCCTGAAATCTTTGAGGATTCTGATGTGTTGTTTCTCAGCTTTCCTCATTGCCAGCTTAGGATTCAGCTCTATTGGGTCTGCCATTGATTACACCCATCCATCTGTTTTCTAGTTTCCAGCACTTTTTTTTTTTTTTTTTTGCTATTGCCTTTTCTTTTGTTCTCGCAGACCTTGTGGATTTATTTTATTATTATTATTTTTTAAGTCCTTCAGAGTCACAGGATGGCTGCTGCCAACTCTATCACATCCATGCATTATAGCATTCAAAATAGGAAGACAGAGGTTTTTACCAGGAAGATAAATTGTTCCAAAGTTAGACCACCCCTCAGTCTGATTGGTCAGATTTGTGTGCCCACCACGTGCCCACCCCTAAATCAAGCAAAAGGGAAGGGAAACCAACGGGGTTCATTAGTTGTGGTTGTGGGGAGAGCCCACCATCTTGGAGCATGTTTCTGCCATATGCCTGCACAAACTGGGAGCTCTGTGAGCAAGTAATAAGGAAAAAGGGCTGTTAAGTAGGCAATCAACATTTGTTACCATATTTCTGGTACAAGCACACCACATGTAATATTGAAGACTGTTGATTAGTTGACAATCAGTGGGCAAAATCAGATTAAAATGTTTTGAATGTCTCACAATTACGTAACATCGTTTAAGGTGCAGTGATCAATCCATCAGTAGAACAGAGGTAGAGGATAAGGATTATATTTTATAAGAATGAAATATCTGACAAGATTTAGCAAAAGTTTCAGAGTTTGGCTTTAGGAATAAAGTTAAGACAATGGAGTAAGAGTTTGATTAAATTCACAGCTAGAACCAGATATATCACATCAATATTAATAGTGAAAAAGCCAAGAAAGAAAATATTTCCAAAAGGGAAAATAGTACATCTGAAATTTGGGGGGGGATTTCTGCTTATGAAAGAAATGGTTCTCAGTTGGTGAAAATGTCAGTAGACCTCTCTATACAGCTAAGGAGGTTAGCTAGTCCTGCGGCTTTTGATGAATTATTCGAAGGCTCACCCACTTAGAAAAAGCTGTGTGCATTTAAAATAAATCATTAATGATAAAATTGATTGTAGTTTGTGAAAAACCAAACAGGTATGTGTGGTTCCTTTTGAAATATTTGTTCTCAAGTTCTGAAGGAACTGTGCCAGTTGGGTTTTTAATCCCATGTAACAGAAGTTACTCTAGCCAGTTTCAGCAGAAACATAATTTATTAAGGTCTAACTGATAGCTCAGAGAAACTCTGGGAGGGTCAGAGTCAGGCTTGGTGGCCTCACAACCAGAAGCAAATGACGAGTTGGCTACACTGATTCCATCACAGCGTCAGCCGCTGAAGACCCTGTTAGAGCGCCCTCTACTGCTGTCTTCAGTGAAGACCCGCACTGGGACGTCTGCCGCCTCCCACCTCCCACGTTGGGCACCTCCGCCTCCACCCTTCCCAGAAGAATAATTCTGTACACTGCCTGTTTCCTCCAATTGTTCTGCAAATTGAATTTACATATGGGTGTATCTGATTAGTAGAGCCTACGTCACACGTCAGCACCGTGGCTGCAAGAGAGGCCAAGAAAGCGAGTTTCTGATTTCTACCTTTGAGAGTGGGACTCATAACGTGGGAAATTCGCCAAACATGGGAAGAATGTACAATAGGTGCAGGGCCGCCATGAAGAGCGCGTATGCCAAATGGAAAGAGGATAGACAGGGCTAAGAACGTGGACTCTGGAGTCAGATGGACCTTAGTTCAAGGAGAGCTCCACAGCTTCCCCTACGTTCACTCTGGGTCAGCTACTCACAGCTGTTTCCTTATATGTAAAATACAGATAATGATAACGATGGCATCACACTGGTGCTATTAAGGTTAAACGAGGGAAAGCTTAAAGCATTTAACCTAGTGCCTGGTGCAGGTACGTGGTGAACACTCATTACAAGTTCATATTGTTTTTGTTGATGTTGTTGGTATTACTGTTGTTGATGTAAAAGGACAATCAAAGCTGAGGATATAAAAATGAATCTTTGTAGAAACCATTTGATAGTTTCTGTCCCAGGAATTAGTTTCAGTATTAAACTTACATCCCCCATTTCCAGTGTAAAAACCAAACAACCACCAAGAAGGGTTAGTACCAATGTCCTGATAAATTATAAATGCTTCAGTCATTCTCACCATTTTCTTGTGTCTCCCCCACCCCTTTATTTGTCCACTCTTAGAGTCACAGAATGCCAGTTATAAGTCAACACATGCCCTCTTAAAAATCAAAGTATAGGAACTTCCCTGGTCATCCAGTGGTTAAGACTTTGGCTTCCAAAGCAGGGGGAACGGGTTTGATCCCTGGTCAGGGAACTAAGATCCCACATGCTGTGTAGGGTGGCCAAAAAGTAAAAAAAAAAACAAAAAACCAAAGTATGAAAAGAACAGCTCAATGTATGTTGATATTGACAATGTTATGTTTAGTGTTTCTTGGTGGAGGGGGTCTTCTATATGTGTATATGTTGACAAATAAACAGGCTTGATAAAAATTTTGGCTGAGAAAAGGATATTAACTTATATAAACATCCCTGAGAAATAAAAGTTTAGTGGATGTATTGTGAGAGTATACCATCACAAAAAAGAACTAGGGATGAGGCAGTGGAATCCTCTCCATGACCAGATTTCACTATTTTTAGATGAATGGTGAAAATATGGTTTTATTATGCTACGTAAGCTTTTCTGCATGTGCTACCCAGCTAACTCTCTTGGAGTGTAGTAGGCAGTGTATTGTTTTGGAGTCACAGGGCTGGCAAGCAAATCTCTGCTCTGCCATTTATTAGCTGAGTAACTGTTTTGAGCCTCAGATTTGGCATCTGTAAATGAAAATAAAATATGCTTCTTTCAGGGTTCTTGTGAATTAAGTGAAGGCTTAGTATGTTTGGTGCTTAGTAAAATGTCTGACACATAATGTGCATTAGCCACACATGATGAAGTTGAACATTGACAAAGGGGAAAGGTAGCAGAAATAATTTTAACAAATTAAATTGGGACTTGACTTTCATTGTACTGCATTAGCTGTTTATACAGAATTCGCTTTGTTAATTAGTTTTAGGCTGGCAACATTATTTTAGTTTCCCCTGTGTCTTAGTCAGTTTGGGCTGCTATAACAGAATACCATAAACTGGGTGGCTTATAAACAACAGAAATTTATTTCTCAGAGTTCTGGAGGCTGGGAAGTCCAAGATCAAGATTATGGCAGATCTGATGTCTGGTGAGAACACTCTTCCTGGTTCATAGATGGCTGTCTTCTCTCTGTGTCTTCACAGGATAGAAGGGGTGAGGGAGCTCTCTGGGGTTTCTCATATCAAAGCACTACCCTCATGCCCTAATCACCTCCCAAAGGCCCCACCTCCTAATACCATTGCATTGGAGGTTAGGTTTTAACATGTGAATTTTGGGGGGAGCATAGACATTTTGTCTATAGCCCTCTGGATACTGTTGGACCTGTGGTCTGGTTTTCAATTGCTGCAGAACAAACCCTTGTAAAACTTAGTGGTGTAAAATAACAACAATTTTATTAAACTCCCAGATTCCATGGGTCAGGAATCTAACCGGGGACTGTAGAGATGGCTTGCTTCTGCTCCACAATGCCTGGGGCTTCGGGTGGGAAGACTTGAATAGCTAATGATGACTCAAAAGGGGAGGGGCTGGAATCATCTGGAGACTTTTTACTTACATGACTGGTACCTGGGCTGGGCTTAACTGAAATTGTCACCTGGAGCATCTACACTTGGCCTCCCCATGGGGCTGGGGCTTGGGCTTGTTACAGCAGGGCGAGTGGCTTCCAAGACAGAGTATCCAGACGGCGAACAATCGAAGTGTACCAGGGGAAACTTGGATAGCCTTTCTGATTTAGTCTCAGAAGTCACAAAGCCATCACTTTTGCTACATTCTGTTGGTATAAGTGAATCACCAAGGCCAGCCTAGATTCAGGGGGAGGGGAATTAGGCTCCACTTCCTGATGGTGGAGTGGCCAGGTCACATTGCAGGAGAGCATGCGGGATAGATGTTATTGAGGCCTCTTTGGAAAATGCAATCTCCCAGAGGCTGAGCACATTTCAGCCTGGCATGAAAGTTTGGTCTATGTAAAAATGTTCCAGGTATGTTATTAAACAAGAAAAGCAGATTATAGAACAGCGTGTACAGTACAATTCTATTTTTGTTTAAAAATATGCAGGGACTTCCCTGTTGGTCCAGTGGTTGAGACTCTGCGCTTCCACTGCAGGGGGCGCGGGTTTGATCCTTGGTTGGGGAACTAAGATCCCGCATGCCATGTGGTGCGGCCACACACACACACAAAAAGTGTGTGTGTGTGTGTGTGTGTGTGTACATATGTGTGTGTACATATATATGTGTGTCTACATATATATACACACACACATATGCACAAAACTGTTTGTGTGTGTGAATGCATGCATGTGTATGTCTATGGGTATGTTAAGGCCACAGAACTTGGGTGTGCTAGAAATATGACTTAATTATTTTCTAAAATGCAATTTTTGACTACTAACTCCATACTCCCACCCCCAGAGTCCATCCCTGCCCATTCTTCTGGATACAGAAAGTGGTACTTAGTTGCTTCCAGATGAACCCAGTTGACTTCGGTGGTTTCTCAGTCATTTCAGTCTTAAAGTTCCGACAGATTCAGGATTGTTTCCTCTCTGTATTCCTCTTGCCCCCCTGGAGTTGATGCTAACCCCTGGGGAGTGTTAAAATAAAAACCAAAACATGTTAAACATTTTAAGAATTTATTTGAGCAAAAATTGATTCGAATGGGGCAGTGCCAAACAGGAAGTGGTTAGGAGTGCTCTGTGGACAGGAGCCAGGGGCAGGACCTACAGAGAAGGTGCAGAAGCAAAGGAAGGAAATTATTTGGCTACAGCTTAAAGCCTAGATGGCTGTTTGTGATTGCTTGTCCTTAGCATTTTGGTTTCGTAACCTTGAGTCATTTACAGGCTTAGATTTTGGTTTGCTTACATCGGCTGCCATGACTTTACAGCCACCTCAGTCTAATGGCCTCCTCGTTTAATTGATTTAATGGGAGCTTGTGTAAATGCCACTTTAGCAGCAACAGGAAGGGGGTGCCTACTCTTTCATCTTGCCCATGACATCCTGCATCAGATGTCTTTCTGCCCATCTGTCAGCCTGAAGGCCCTGGCTTGGGTCCACCTGGTTTCCCGATGCTGGGTCTCTCTGGAGATGGGGCCTCATCCTCAACATTCCCCCAGGGCAGCAAATCATATCCTTACACTGCAGCAATTTCTTGTCTGGGCTGAAGGATAATCTTTTCTTCTGGGCTGTTCTTTTCATCTCTCAGCTTATTTCCGAGCACCATTTGGGCCCTGGGGAGACTTTGGATGCACTTGCAGGACAACCTGGGAGCCATGGAGATCCAGGGGGCCAACTAGGCTCCTTTAATGCATGCATGTGCCCCTCTGCCCCTTCTCTCTGATTGCTGCTCCTCTATACCTCACCAGCTTACACGCAACTCATAGATCTTCTCAGCTCTGGGCTCCCCAAATTTTAAAGGGTTTTAAAATTTTCCACCCATTCCAAAACTCCACCTTAAGGACTCTTGTATCTGCCAGGAATGCTTTTGGTTGTGAGAAACAGAGAACGTGGTGTATGGCAGCTTAAATCAGTAAGGCTTTATATTTCTCACAAGCAAGAGTTGTGCAGTGACTCCATGATGTCCCTCATGTTCTGGGGCAGTGCTGTCCAACAGATATATAATGGGAGCTGCATACATAATTTAAAAATGTATGGTAGCAACGTTAAAAAGAGCAAAAGAAAGAGGTAAAATTGATTTTAATGATATGTATTATTTAACCCAATATATCCCCAAACTTTCAATATGCAATCCGTATAAAAATTATTAAGGAGATATTTTTACATTTTGGTGGTACTAAAATTCTTAAAAATTGGCCGTGTATTTTACACTCACGGCACATCTTTGTTTGAACTTGCTGCATTTCAATTGCTTGATAGCCTCATGTAACGAACGAGTGGCTACTTATTGGACGGTGTACATCTAGGGCCTTTATCTTTTTGTTTGCTAACCTGTCTTAGCCTGTTGCCTTGTTTCCTCATGGTTACAAACTGGCTGCTGCACACTAGGTATCAGTTCTGCACTTAAGGGAGGAAGAAGGAAAAGATGACATCTATATCAAGAAAGTGAAATATTTTCTAGAAATCTCTAGCAGACTTTTGCCCATATCTGATTGGCTGGTACTTTGTCACCTGGCCATGCCTTACTGCAAAGAAGGCTGGGAAAATGGCACCAGAGTAAAATTGGGGTTCTGAGAGGAAGAAAGAAAGCGGAAGATGGGTACCAGGGCACAGTCAGCAGAGTCCGTTGCAGGGCCCGGTGCCCCTACCACACGCTGCACTTGAGCCTCTTGCTTCCTCTCCTGACTCTCCTCCCATTTCCCAACTTAGAGGTTCTTCACCAGCCAGGGAGTGGGAGGCAGAGCGGCGGGAGGGTCCAGGAAAAACTGTTTTCAACTATTTGCATATCTTTTCCAATCCTTTCTGTTTTACACTGCAATGTGACTTTTGGTCTTAAAAGAAAAAAAAATGCGGTGTGTTCTCTTTGGTACCTCTGCTAAAAATCTTGAAAATAATGGGTGCCCACCCATCTAGCTGGGGGTGGGGAGCAACAAACACAGAGTGTTAGAAAGCAAAGCAATTAATATTTTATATGTCATCCTGCTACGTATGTGTAGCAAAGAGAACTATGTACATCTGGATAATGAGAAAATCATATGAATGTTTTTCCATTTCTTTTTGTTTGTCTGTATTTCTAAGCTTTATACTATGAAGAAGTATAATTTACTCATAGGATTAAAAATTTTGGTCCATTTAATCCAATTGTAGCAAATTGAGGTTTTAAAAATATCAAATAATCCCAGGATATAACTTCAATTACTGTAAAACAGTAGCACTCAATTAAATATTAGTATACATTGCCAATAGGATATTTAGGGAGCATATATATATATATATATATATATATATTTAAATTAATTAATTAATTAATTTTTGGCTGTGTTGGGTCTTCGTTTCTGTGCGAGGGCTTTCTCTAGTTCTGGCAAGCGGGGGCCACTCTTCACCGCGGTGCGCGGGCCTCTCACTATCGCGGCCTCTCTTGTTGCGGAGCACAGGCTCCAGACGCGCAGGCTCAGCAGTTGTGGCTCACGGGCCCAGTTGCACCGCAGCATGTGGGATCCTCCCAGACCAGGGCTCGAACCCGTGTCCACTGCATTGGCAGGCAGATTCTCAACCACTGTGCTACCAGGGAAGCCCGGGAGTATATATTTTATTTTTTTTTTAATTTATTATTTTTTTTTGCGGTACGCAGGCCTCTCACTGTTGTGGCCTCTCCCGTTGCGGAGCACAGGCTCCGGACGCGCAGGGTCCG
>NW_006794332.1:1523414-1524227 GCF_000442215.2 Lipotes vexillifer | reverse complement strand
CCGGCCCGGGGCACGAACCGGTGTCCCCTGCATCGGCAGGCGGACTCTTAACCACTGCGCCACCAGGGAAGCCCCGGGAGTATATATTTTAAAAGTAAATTTATTTATTTATTTTTGGCTGCGCTGGGTCTTCATTGCTGCGCGCGCGCGGGTTTTCTCTAGCTGCGGCAAGCGGGGTCTACTCTGTTGCAGTGCGCGGGCTTCTCATTGCGGTGGCTTCTCTTGTTGCGGAGCGCAAGGCTCTAGGCACAAGGGCTTCAGTAGTTGTGGCTCGCGGGCTCTAGAGCACAGGCTCAGTAGTTGTGGCACACGGGCTTAGTTGCTCCGCAGCATGTGGGATCTTCCTGGACCAGGGCTCGAACCCGCTGCATTGGCAGGCAGATTCTTAACCACTGCGCCACCAGGGAAGCCCTAGGGTATATATTTAAAGGAGTAGAGTTATAACCCACTTGAACCTCTTTGATTAATTTTATCGGAGGTTAATGAAATCATTGGATGAAGAGTAAATGCTGGTTTGGTTCAGAGGCAGCCCCTGGTGTAGGTTAGCTTAGGTTTGTGGATTTTAACTTGCCTACTCTTGAGTCACTCCTAGGTTGGAAGAATCCTAGGCCCCTGGCTGGAGTGATAGGTTTGCTCTAGGCTAGAAGTTTAGATCCTAGTCCAGATTACAAGTCTGGTTCAGACTCACAGAGTCCTTGAGGGAGGGGAGATGGGAGTGCTGTTTTTCTTGGCAGCCTCATGGCAGTTTCTTCAGCCCAGAGCGTGTTCTTGCCGCCAGGCTGACATGTGTGTCCGACATCATCTATGAGGGAG
>NW_006794332.1:1465710-1523404 GCF_000442215.2 Lipotes vexillifer | reverse complement strand
CAACCAAGCATAGAGGAAAATGAAGATTCCCTTGGAGATGCCAGTCTCCTTGAAGATAAATGAGATTATTAGGAGAGCTCTGGAAAGGAGAATGTGTGGTTTTGATTTTATGTTTTAAACCAAGTTGTAAAACTTGGAAAGCTTAAATAATGGGAGAGTCAGAGGAAGCTTCCAGACTGCTGAAATCAGTACAATACCAGGATTTAAGCCATGGAAGTCATCTAGGAGTGAACCTTTTAGAGAGGAAAAACAGATGATGTGTTTTTCTTGAGTAACCTGTTGATATAAATATAAATATATATATATATATATATATTTATTCTAAGATCTTAAGACCTGTGTATCAAAACAAAACAAAACTTAAATAGCATTTTGATTTCCAAAGGTTTATGTTCAGTGATTGTTTTTTTAATTAATTAATTTATTTTTGTCTGTGTTGGGTCTTTGTTGCTGTGCATGGGCTTTCCCTAGTTGCCGCGAGCGGGGGCTACTCTTCCTTGCGGTGCGGGGGCGTCTCATTGCGGTGGCTTCTCTTTTTTGCCGAGCACGGGCTCTAGGTGCGTGGGCTTCAGTAGTTGTGGCACGTGGGCTCAGTAGTTGTGGCTCGTGGGCTCTAGAGCGCAGGCTCAGTAGTTGTGGCGCACGGGCTTAGTTGCTCCGTGGCATGTGGGATCTTCCCAGACCAGGGCTCAAACCCATGTCCCCTGCGTTGGCAGGCGGATTCTTAACCACTGTGCCACCAAGGAAGTCCTCACTGATTGTTTTTTTAAGTTTCAGTAATGAGCAGGGTAGAAAGATTTTCTTTATCATAAAAATTGTATTATAGTAATTTCCTTGCAGTTTCCTAATTATTTTTCCCACCTCAAATTCTTGAAAATATGAAAACACTATCCAATTTTTATTGTCTCAATAATGAGTGTTCTGAATAAATCTACTGAATTTATACAAAGTTTTAAAGTTTTGATAGTACAATATAAAATGTTCTAAGAGTAAAATGATTCAATTATTTTTTACACTTGTGCACTTCTTAAGTGTGCAGCATTATGGAAACACAAAGTTTAATGAGACAATTGTCTAGTGTCAGTGTTTACAGTGTAGACCCTTAAGGGGGAAATTTCATTGCGATTCCTTGTACCATTGTTAACTGCAAAAGATTGTCTCTGTTTTTCAGTGGGAAAAGGGACTGTCTTTTTTCCATTGTGTTGCAGCAGTGGGGTAGCTTTTTTTTTAATTAAAAAAATTTTTTTTATTGAAGTATAGTTGACATATATAAACTATATTAGTTTCAAATGTATAACATAATGATTTGATATTTGTATATATTGTGAAATAATCACCACAATAAGTCTAGTTAACATCTGTTACCATACAGAGTTAAAAAATTTGTTTTTTCTTGTGATGAGGTCTTTTAAGATCTACTCTCTTAGCAACTTTCAAATATGCAATACAGTGTTCTTAGCTATAGTCACCATGCAGTGCGTTACATCCCCGGGACTTAGTTATTTTATAACTGGAAGTGTATACCTTTTGATCCCCTTCACCCAGTTCTTCCACCCTCCACCCCCGCTGCCTCTGGCAACCACCAATCTGTTCTCTGTATCTATGAGCTTGGTTATTTGTTGTTGTTTTTTAGATTCCACATATGAGAGAGATTATACAGCATTTGTATCTCTCTATCTGACTTATTTCACTTAGCACAATGCCTTCAAGGACCAACCATGTTGTTGCAAATAGCAGGAATTCCTTCTGTTTTTATGGCTGAATAAAATTTCATTGTATACATGTACATACCACATCTTTTTAAAATTGAAGTATAGTTGATCAGGGGGGTGAATCGTTTTTTCGCTTTGTGAAGAGAAGCTATACAAAACACAACTCTGAGAGAGTGGCTCTAAGTCCACCCTTCTAAAACCAGTAGGTTTATACCCACTGAGGGGCAGGGCCGAGAGACTGTAGAAAACCATCCCTATAGTTTTGTGCTGACTCTAGCATGTGGCGCCTGCTAGTTAGCCCTTGTGTATTGGTTCATACCTTTGAGGTGTTAAGGACCAGAAAGGTGAACTCAAACTTACCTAACCCAATAGAAAGTTTATTGGCTTATATCACTGTAAAACTGAGAGGTAGAATGGCTTTCAGGGTTAGTTTGCTATAGGAGCTCAGTGATGTCACTCAGGACTTAGTTCATTTTTCAAGTTCACCTTTCGAAGTGCCAGCTTTATCCAAAGACTTCCTGCCCTCATGGGTGCAAGATGGCCGTCAACAGCTCCTGGGTCTACATACTTCTTCCATGTCAGAGAAAGATAGACTTTCTCCTCCGAATATCGAAGAAAATGCAGGGCTTCACTCTTATTAAACCAGTTTATGTCACGTCACCAGTTGCTGTGACCAGAGAAATGCCACATGATGATAGATCACTGAGGTAAAAGGTGATTGTCTCTGGCTATTTAGGTCTGGAGCTAAAGGGGTATCAATTCCACCCATGACTAAGCATAGAGGAGGGGCAGCTCCCCAAAGGAAACTCTGAGTACTTTTAGAAATGGGAGAAAGTGGGGGAATTTTAGGTAATCAACTAAACAATTGCCCACTACAGTTTGCTTCTTTATCCTCTGCTACTCACGATTTCTTAGCTCCTCTTCTTGCAGTTGGAAGTTCTTGAACTTGATTTATAATCCCCATGCTCTGTCCCATTCCCCACCAATTCTTCTCATTCTATTCATACATGAAGTCTGTTCTTAGAAGGATGGTTTTAGGGAAAGGTGGAAATTTCCCTGGAACTCATCCTTTGCCACCCAAAACAGTGAGGTCATGATAAAAAACCCCTTCTACAGTGCTGGGAACAAGAACCAGAGGAGCCTCCTGGAAACATGACATTGTCAGGATAAAGACAGCACTGGCCATGGAAATCATCTGGTCAACATGGCTCTAGCTCAGCATAGACAAGGTACGCAGTACAAGCAGGATGACAGGACTCGTGACCCTCGGTGTGTAGTCAGAGGTAAAGTTTCTTGGATGCTGGGAGGCCTGGGACTTCTAGTTCTAACATATATCCTTGATCAGGGATGTGATGTGCTGCCTACAAAGGACTCACTAGTCCTTGTAGCTGACAGCACAAGGGGGAGCCAAGGCCAGGAAAGAGGAGTTCAAGACCTTGAAGGCAAGAGAGTAAAAGGATTGAGATCTTCCCATCTAGGTGGGAAGAAGAGTATCTACCACTGAGTACGGTGAGCTTCAGTCATTCATGAAATACTTAGCAAGTTCTGACTCCACTCTAGAGGCTGTGCTGGCCTTGGAGATACAATGATGAACTTGCGAGCTCTCTGCTTGCATGGAGCATTAAGTAATGCGGGCATGCATTAGTCAGGTTTCTCTTGGCTTTGGGGAGCAGAATTGATCCTGCAAGCTTGTTAGAAGAATACTGGAGGTTCTTAGAGAATTCACAGAAGGAGCAGGGACTATGGCAGCTTGGGGCACCTTACTGGCTAGAGGTTAACAATCTTCTCTGAGAGTGCTATTGTTGGTGTGAAGGGGTTTCTGTGTCCAATCTCTGTGGGTCACAGCTCCAAATTCCTAGAGGGAAAATTTGATTGGTCCACCTTGAGTGAATGAAGTACAGACATGGTTGCCAGAGGCCTACCCTGTTGAGTGCAGTTTCCAGAGAAGGGCAGATGCTGTGAACCTGAAGGCCACTCTCTGTGGACAGGAAGGTAGATAAGCAACAGCAATTACAGCCCAGTGTCACCAGTGCTATGCTAGGGGGAGCGTGAAGTTGTGTGGGGGTGTGTCAGTCAAGATTCTTTTGGAGACAAAGGTTTAGAAACCCAACTTAAGCCAACCTATGCAAAAAGGGGAACTTGTTGGAAGGCTCACATTGAGAAGGGTGAGGGGCAGGTGGTATCAGGAGTCACTGGAACTAGGCACTTGAATCCTACTAGGTTTTTTTTTTCTCAGTCTCTCAACCCTGCTTCTCTCTATGTTGTCAACTTCTTTTTCTTAGGAAAAAATTTTTGAAATTTGAAATATGGCCACTGGCAACTCCTGAGTCCCATATCTCTTGGCCTTACCACCAGAGAATAAATCTTTTTGTCTAGCTTCAGTTACAAAAATCCTAAGGAATGACCCAGTTGGCTTGGCTTTAGGTATGAATCTATCCCTTAACCAATTAACTGTGTCTAGAGAGGCAGAATAGTGTAAAAAACATATTCCATGGCGATGGTTAAATGACAAACCAAAATGATTAATACCAAATGCTTTAGTTTAATATTCCCTGTACTAGTTATCTATTGCTGCTTAAGTTACCTCCAAACTAGTGGCTTAAAACAACAATAAATATTTATGATCTCACATAGTCTCTGCGGTTTGAAATTCAGGACTGGCTTAGCTGCACAGAGTCCTTGCTGAGGTTCAGTCAAGATGTCAGCTGGGGCTGAAGTCATCTGAAGGCTTGACTGAGGCTGCAGGGTTTGCTTCCATGACAGCTTACTCACATGGTGCTTAGTTCCTTTACATGTGGTCCTGTCCACAGGCAGCTTGAGTATCCTCATGACATGGTGGCTGGCTTTTCCCAGGATGAGCCATTCCACGAGAGTGCAAGTTGAAAGCCATAATGTCTTTAATGGCCTAGTCTCAGAAGTCACACTCTATCATTTCTGCAATATCATTTTCTATGTATTGGTCAGATGTATTAAATGTGGGAGGGGACTATACAAGGGTGTGATTCCCAGGAGGTAAGAATTAGTGGGGCCATCTTGGAGCTGTCTTAGTCTAGCACATTCCTCAAAACACATCCTGAAGACTTGGGATGTTAAAAGTTGTTACATGAAGAAGGGGATTTGCAGTCAAGTCAGTTTGAGAAAGGATATGTAAAACCAAGTTAAATAGGTTTCTTTCCTGCAGTGTTTCCATATGGCTTTTAGTACATTGATACTTGCTTTGAATTTCTGAAAGGTGTAGAGTACACCACAATTTCTTTTTCATTCTCCAACTTTTCCTCCAGTGGGCCCTTCTGCCCTCCCCCACCCCCATTTCCTTCCCTCTAAAAGCATATCAGAATGCTGCCTGTCTCTTGTGTAAAATGTATGTTTCTGGCAAAGCAATACATTTTCATTTGGAGTTGCTCATCCTTGACCCTCCAAAACCTTCCTGTTTATTTGGGCGATGTACATCATGAAAACCTAAAAGTTATTAAAAAGTAAAGGAACACATTTTCTTGTGAGGTGAGTGGACAGTCTCTGAGAAAATTCTGCAGAAAAGTTTTACAAAGCTCTCTATGTTGGCCATGGTGTTGGGTGATATTGAGTCATAGAGTGACAAACACTGTTTGAAGGCCAGCGGCCTTACATGCAAGTTTGGGTGGCTTCTTTAAAATGTGTTTGTTGGTAGAAACACAAGGTATGGGTTAGTCAGATCTTGTACTTGGAGTTTTTGCCAACAAATACTGAACCTTTCAGTTTGGCACCTTCTCTACCTCCCCTTGTCCAAGTGGCTTTTTTTGGTTGTTGTTTCTTTTGTTTAGGTTATTTGTTATGGCAACAACCCAATTTATTTAAAGTGTTTTATGCTGGTTACACCATCTTGAATTATTTAACTCAGTTATAAAAACTAAGGTAGTATGTATGTGAAAGCTCCTACACCATATGTGTTTGTGGAAATGTGTTTATTGAGATGTTTCCAAGCACAGCATCTGCTCTTATACATCTTTTATAATATTTTGCCTTAAGCCCATGCAATAATTGATCTCCACCATCTGATAATTTTTAATTTAAGACAGTTTGCCCTCTTATGTTTTTGATAAATGATAATTTTTAATATTTTGGAGCAAAAAAGCATCTAAGTTAAAAAGAAGAATGATCAGTAAAAATGTCTTCCCTGAGATCTTTAATTTCCTTTATCCAATGCATACCTTTAGAGAGGGATGAAGTCTGTGCACTTAGAAGAGTAAGGTCTTCTGAATGTTATTGGGCTTACTCTGGGTTCCTGAGTACCGTGCTCTCAGGCATCCTGCCTTTCTGCACAAAATGGAATTTCACGATGTCCAGTGTTGCCCAATGGCTTCTTTTAAATTGGCTTTGGTTTTCTCTGTGGAGTGAAGACTTAATTAAATCCCCAAATACAATCCCACAGAGACCGGTATGTGCCCAGCTGCTGATTTCAGAAAATAATGAATCATGCAATAAGCTAGTGTTCATCTACCTTCTTGACATAACACTTGAAACAATCTATTATTAATAATGTTTCTTGAAATCTCAAAACCAGAGAATCAGCTCTATCTAGGGGACTAACTTCTTGATTTACCAAAACATACATTGGTTCAAATGTAGTGAAGGAAGTGCAACCACCTTGACTATAAAATCTGCTGCTTTTAGAGCTAGGGGAGGTGCCCAAGGACCTCCAAATGTTGTGTACATCAGTGTCTCCCTAGTGTGATTTGCAAGCCACTAACAGAATGCGAGATGACTTTTGGTGGTGTGTGGATAAACTTTCAAAAAAATTGTAGTCGTTATTCACATGTTGTAGTGGGTTGAATTGTGTCCCTCTCAAAATTCCAGAACTTCACCCAGGACCTCAGAATGTGACCTTATTTGGTAGCAGGGTCTTTGCAGATGTAATTAGTTAAGGATCTTGAGATGAAATCATCTTAGAGTGGGCCTTGAATCCAATGACTTTATAAGAGAAGGGAGAGGGAGATTTGGACAGAGACATACAGAGAGAAAAAGCTCATGCGAATACGGAGGTAGAGATTGGAATGATGTGTGTACAAGCCAAGGGACATCAAGAAGCTAGGAGAGGGGGTGTGGAGTAGTTTCTTCTCCAGGAGGAACCAACCCTATTGACACCGTTATTTTGAACTTCTGGCCTCTTGACTAGTGAGAATAAATTTCAGTTGTTTTAACCCACCAGTTTTATAGTATTTTGTTATGGCAGCCCTAGGAAATGAATACACTTAAAATTTATTATATAAAATATACATGGTATATAAAACCTGTTGTTTCACAGTCGTTACTATTTAGACGGGAATTCTCTAACTAATTTAGGTAGCAAAAAGTACATTGATTTAAAAAAATTAAGTAAATAATCCCATAGGAGGTAGGAAGGTATTGCAAAACTGTTGTAGGTGCCACGTGAATGGAGGACTAATTTGGGAAGTATTGCTATTGGCAACTCACAGGGTCTTTCTGCCTGGAGTGGCATTGTGGGAGATCTGGGTCAACTCTTATCTCTACCCCTAATCAACTCAGTGATTTGGGTAAAATACAAATAATGGCCTTGACAAGCTCCGTCTTCCTCAGCTGTAAAATGGGGACAGTAATAAATATCTCACAGAACTTATGCGGGGTTTATGAGTTCCTTCTCCTTCAGCCTTGAAATACTGAAAGCTTAGTTATCTGAACCCATTTTTTCTGAGTGTGGGGGTGGGATCTCCTGGCAGCTGGGCCGATGTACAAAAGAACATTTTGTAATCAGTACCCACAAATGTGAGTTGCGGTTGATAAATATATAGGGCTGAGCAATAAGAGGAGTGAGTTGTGGTGAAGCAGGAGGAACTGATGCAAATAGCCCTTGATGAGTCATAGCTGAAGCCACCTTTCTATTATTTCTGGGCCTTATTATGCATATTATGAGTTATGATGGCCTTTATTTCTCCCTCTTTTCAACCCTATCATCTTGGATTTCATAAAAGTGAGTAAAAGAACTCTAGACATAGTCTGATAGATAGAGGAAAGCATGTGTTTGAGAGAGTTCAGAGAAATTTTGTAAATTTGATGTGGATCCCTGGAAATACTCTAGGATGGTTTCCTAAGCAGACTTGGCTAGTATTGGCAAGGTGACCTGGAGTGGGAAGGGAATAACACAGCTAATGTCTATTGTGTACTAGCCAGTGGATAGACACTGTGTTAAATGCTATCTTACTTAATCAGCTCTGATATCTCTGAGGTAGGTATTGCTAAATAAAATTCCTATTTTACAGATAGGGAAACTGAGGCATGGAGAATTTCAGTAACTTATCCCAGATCATTTAAGTAGAGATTAAGTAACTTGTTCCAGTTCATCAAACAAGGCAGTCTGCCCCAAGAGCTTGTACTCCTAGCTGTTTATTATGCTCTGTAAAGGCTTAAAAAATGTAGAAATACAGGAAGGGGAAGAATGCCTCTAAATGGTGCAAGAGAGAGAACTTGAAGTCAGGAAGAACTTATTGCAACCCTGGCTCTGCCACTTAGCAACTCTTTGACCTTGGGCTAGCTACTTAAACTCTATGCACCTCAGATTTCCCATCTGTAAAATGGATGCAATAATATGTACATCATAATATTCTTGTGAGGATTAAATAAGATGTATTCAGTGCAATGTGGGATGCATGGGAAATAGCCTGCATTGTACCAAGTAGTTCTCCTGAGGTAAATTACTTAATCCTTACAATAAGCCTTTGAGGTGGATGTTCTTGTTATCACTGCTGTTTCACAGGTGAGAAAATTAAGGTTTAAAGACAAGAAGTAACTTTCTCAACATTACCTAGTCAGCACACAGCAGAGCAAGAATTCAAACTTAGGAAGTCTGATTCCACAGCACAAGCGCTCATCTACGTTTATTATCTTCCTTTCCCATGTGAAAAAGACTTGGGAGTTGGGGTTAAATAAAAGCGTGAGAAGATTCTACAAGTATAGCAGCTGGTGAAAAAGCCAGTTTGTATTTAGGGCACATTCAGACAAGAATAGGGTTCAGTGCAGATGATATATTCTGTGCTGTTCAGATTGTGTCTGGAGTAGTGTGTTCAAGTTTGGGTGGTATTTTTTAACCAGTACTAACAAACTGGAAATGACTATGATAATGAGAGAGGTTGGAAGTGATCTCAAAAGAGCAACAGCTGAAAATGTTCTGATTTCATGAAGGCCTGCAAAGGATCAGAGAGACAGATGTCTTTGGGAAAGGCTGATTGCCCAGCAGGTCCACAGTACCTTGATGTAATCAATATGGGTCCTCACTCTGTTCCCAGACTTGCAGGTCCAAGAATATCACTGTATCAGTTAACATTCAGAGTTGATCATATATGTGGTGATTGACTCACACTAACCAAACTTCTAGAAGACTGATGCATATACCAGAATGCCAATTGCTTAAAAGTAGGAACATAAGCACCAAACAGCTTTTATACATGCATTTGCTGATCAGAGAATCTATTTTGTTTAGGGGGGTGCCTTATATTCTTTTGTCAGAATGTATATTATACTGTGGTAAGCTAATTTGTTAGCTTGCAGGTAGGGTAAAATCACAGGCCATTTACGGTTTCTGACTTAGGATGATAGTCAAAAATTGATGCCTTGGGACTTCCCTGGTGGTGCAGTGGTTAACAATCTGCCTGCCAATGCAGGGGACACGGGTTCGATCCCTGGTCCGGGAAGATCCCACATGCTGCAGAGCAACTAAGCCTGTGTGCCACAACTACTGAGACCATGTGCCACAACTACTGAAGCCCGTGTGCCTAGAGCCCGTGCTTTGCAACAAGAGAAGCCACTGCAATGAGAAGCCTGCTCACTGCAAAGAAGAGTAGCCCCTGCTCGCCGCAATTAGAGAAAGCCCGTGCACAGCAACAAAGACCCAATGCAGCCAAAAATAAATAAATAAATAAATAAAAATAAATTTATAAAAAAATTGACACCTCATTATCTTATTAACTTGATTTATTAACTTACTCTTAACTTTATATCTCATTATTTTATTAACTGAGTTTATTCATATGAACAATATTTCATATGTGGTTTTGAACATTTGTATCTCGTCATCTGCAAGTTGTATGCTTATATTCTTTACCTATTTTCTTTCTTAATTAATTAATTAATTAATTAATTAATTAATGGCTGCGTTGGGTCTTCTTTGCTACACGCGGGCTTTCTCTAGTTGCAGCGAGTGGGGGCTACTCTTCATTGTGGTGTGCAGGCTTCTCATTGCAGTGGCTTCTTTTATTGCAGAGCATGGGCTCCAGGTGCGTGGGCTTCAGTAGTTGTGGCTCGCGGGCTCTAGAGCACAGACTCAGTAGTTGTGGTGCATGGGCCCAGTTGCTCCGCGGCATGTGGGATCCTCCCGGACCAGGGCACGAACCTGTGTCCCCTGCATTGGCAGGCAGACTCTAAACCACTGTGCCACCGGGGAAGCCCTACCTATTTTCAGTTGGGTAATTTTTTTTAATTAATTAATTTTATTTTTATTTTTGGCTGCATTGGGGCTTCGTTGCTGTGCCTGGGCTTTCTCTAGTTGTGGCAAGCGGGGGCTACTCTTTGTTGCGGTGCACGGGCTTTTCACTGCAGCGGCTTATCCTGTTGCGGAGCACAGGCTCTAGGTGCGCGGGCTTCAGTAGTTGTGACACGTGGGCTCAGTAGTTGTGGCTCGTGGGCTCTAGAGTACAGGCTCAGTAGGAGTGGTGCACAGGCTTAGTTGCTCTGTGGCGTGTGGGATCTTCCTGGACCAGGGCTTGAACCCATGTCCCCTGCATTGGCAGGCGGCTTCTCAACCACTGTGCCACCGGGGAAGCCCCAGTTGGCTAATTTTTAATTAGATGGTCAATTTTTTTTATAGTGTAAAGGGTTTAAAAATATTATTTATAACATTAGGCAAATTATTTAAAGTCAATAAATTTTAAAAAATATTTTAATTTTATTGGAATATAATTGATTTACAATGTTGTGTTAGTTTCAGGTGTACAGCAAAGTGATTCAGTTATATTGAATACACTTACATATATCTATTCTTTTTATTTATTTATTTATTTAATGATCATGCTGCGTGGCATGTGGGATCTCAGTTACCCAATCAGGGATTGAACCCATGCCCTTCCTTGGCAGTGAAAGCTCAGCGTCCTAACCACTGGACTGCCAGGGAATTCCCTTTTTATTCTTTTTTAGATTCTTTTCTCATATAGGTTATCACAGAATATTAAGTAGAGTTCCCCGTGCTATACAGTAAGTCCTTGTTGGTTATCTATCTCGTATATAGTACAAGTAGTTCTTTTTTCTACTACTTGTATATAGTAGTATATGTATGCTCATCCAAGCCTCTTGATTTATCCCTCAACTAAAGTCAATAAATTTTTATTTAAAGAATTTTACATGTGATCACCTCCACTGTCCATCAAGGTCACCTTAGTTCCTCCAAAGTTTGAGTCAGGGTTTATCTTCAAGACAGCCCTTTTAAAAAGAAGCTATGCTTAATCCACAGTTGTCCTATCTTTTAGCTCATAATTCTTTTAGTTGGACTTCTTTTGTCTCCACTTGAATATGGACACATTGATAACATCAAACATTTCCCCACTAGAATCTTGGGGATCTAATTTCTTCATGTGATTTACTTTAGGACCACTTATAGGCTCAGAGTAGATGGGTTTGCCTGGTTTTCAGTTTCAGGCACTCTCTACAACTGAGTTCAAATCATATTAGCTCCAAAGCTATCACACCCAAGAATAATATAGACTGTGGGATATGCCAATACCTAAGGTAAAAAAATTTAACTACTAGGTCTTTCGTACTTTTAGCAGATCTTGTAGTTCTTTCCAAAGATCTAACAAATAGTTCTGTGAGTGAAGCAAAACCACACAGTTACTCTGTGAGGCATTTCCAACAATGTGAGTCTACAGGAAAAGCCTCATAGGGATAGACCTCAACTATAGGATTGTTTTTTACTGATTGGTAGGTTCTTTGTATGAATATATATCTATTTAATATATTTGTCTATATTTAAATAATTCAGATAAACTGATATATATGTATACAAAGTAAAATAAAGTATAAAATTTTATTATATCAGTGGCAAATATATTTTGTCATAATTTGCTTGCTTTTCGACTTTATGTCTTCTGCCATACACATAATAAATTTTGGGTTTTATGTTTTGTCAAGACAGTTTTCTCCTCCCAAGATTATAGATATATTTTCCCATTTTTCTTTTATCCTTTAAAAAATTTACATCTTAAATACATGTGGAGTTTATTTTTAAGTATGATGTGAGGAAGGCATTTAGTTTTCCTTTTTTTCAAATGGATAGCTCCTTGTCCCAACACCATTTATTAAATAATCTGTCAGTACCTGTATGATTTTAAGTGCCTCATTTATCACTTTCTAAGATCATTGGCTGTTTTTCACATTATTTCAATTATTGTGACTTCATAATACATTTTGATACTTGGCAAAGTAAGTCCTGTTTCTTGTTCATTTTTCTAAAAAAAAATGTTGACGTTTTTGGCACATCTCATAGATGAACTTTAAAACTAACTTGCCAACTCTATAAAATATCCTGTTGGAATTTTGACTAAAATTGCATCACAGTTTTTATTTAACTTGGGGAGTATTAATATCTGTATAATGTTGAACATTTTTATCTAGGAATATCTTTCACAGCCTTCATTAAAATATGGTTATCATCAATAAATTTCATTCTTTTAAGTTTTTTCCTAAGTAATTCAAGGTTTCATTGGAATCGAATTTGGCTTTCTTCTCTATTACATTTTCAAATAAGTTTTTGTTGATTATAGAAAGGCTGTAGATTTTTACTTTATTATTATTATATTTTATAAATTTATTTTATTTATTTTTGGCTGCATTGGGTCTTCATTACTGCTCACGGGCTTTCTCTAGTTGCGCCGAGCGGGGGCTAGTCATCACTGCGGTGTGCAGGCTTCTCATTGCGGTGGCTTCTCTTGTTGCAGAGCACGAGCTCTAGGCACACGGCCTTCAGTAGTTGTGGCACGTGGGCTCAGTAGTTGTGGCTCACGGGCTCTAGAGTGCAGGCTCAGTAGTTGTGGTACACGGGCTTAGTTGCTCCGTGGCATGTGGGATCTTCCTGGACCAGGGATTGAACCCGTGTACCCTGCATTAGCAGGCAGATTCTCAACCACTGCGCCACCAGGGAAGCCCCTGTAGATTTTTATATGTTAATCTTGTTTTTATGTTTCTGAAAAATTTAATTAGTCCATACAGATATTATGTGATTGCCTTGGATTTTCTAGGTATCTGTCTACTTTACCAATATTCATACTTATTTCTTTTGCTCTGATCTTTTTGTATTGACCAGTAACTCTAGGACAAAATTATTGACCATAAAAGTAGGCATCATATTATATTGTTCCTGACTTTTATGGAGATGTGGTCTAATATTTTATTTTTCAGAATGATATTTGGGAATTGGCAAAATATTGATAATGGTTGAAGATGAGTGATAGGTACATGGAGCTCATTAATCTATTTTCCCTATATTTGTGTATGTTTGAAAATTTCTATGATAATGAGTTAAATTAAAAAAGAGAGTCGAATAAAAAAAAGAAAAGAACAAGACTTGTTTTAGGTTTCTGGTAGAAACCCCTTTTCAAATTAAGGAATTATCCTGTTTCCCTAACTTATGGTAAATTTTTTATTTGGGATGGTAATAGGAGTAAATGTGTCTTCAAAAAAATATTTTTGAACAAAAAATTGAAACAGGGTCCACCCATATCAAAAAACCAAGGAAAAAAGTAAATATGAGAATCTCAATATAAAAAATTGAGAATTCATTCACCAAATATATATTTAGATTGGCTTCTCTCTTTTCATCAGCTGACAGTTTTCAGTAAGAGCAGAAGTGTCTCTGGGACCTAGCACATTGCTGAAAACAAAGAAGGGGCTAAATAAATAATGTTTCATCATTAGAGGGCTTTTTGTTGGGGAGAGATGTAGGGCGTGGAAGCTGTTTTGCACCACCTAGGTCCCCCCTCCAGGACTGAAGGACTTATCCCCCTTGCTGTTGGGATCATAGTTGGCTGACACTCTCTAGCTGCCAGTCCTTTCCAGGAATTGCCTGTGGCTGAAGAGAACCACTTTGCTCAAGCTTCTACCCTATTCCCAGGAGCAGCTGCCTCCAATGACTAGCCTGTGGGGAGCAGTAACATCCCAGCACCCTTGCCCGACTCACGGCAGGTTGAAAGGGCTCTCCTAGCTCCAAAGCTCCATGCCAGGTGGCTGAGGCTTTAGGGTTGCCAGATAAAATAAATACAGGCTGTCTAGGTAAATTTGAATTTTAGATAAACAACAAATAAATTTTTAGAATCAGTATGTCCCCAGTATTGCATGGAACATATTGCTGCTAAAATTCTTTTTGCTGTTTCTCTGAAATTTGAATTTAACTGGGCACCCTGCATGTTTATTGGCTAAATCTGGCAGCCCTGTGAGACATCACAGCCTAACCTCTTGTCCTGTATTTCCGCTTTTTTCCCTCATTCCCCAACCAACTTCCTGCATGCTGACCTCTGTCTCAGAGTCTGCTTCTGAGTAACGAGTCTGCAACAGACTGAAAATTAAAATAAAATGCCTTTCTTTGCCCTGCCCAAATTTTAGAACCAGTTGACACATTGGCACATGGATTCAAAAGATCCTCTTAGGTTGATTATTGCAGAGCTGAGACTACAGACCACAGCTGAGAGCCTAATGGGTCACTCATATGTCATTCCCAAGTGCATTTACTCAGAGTCTGCCCCACTGAGCCTGTTTTATAGCTGTTCCTATTACCTGTTCATCAGTTAGGTAAGTCATTCCTCCTCTCCTGGGGAGTAAGGAGGAGGGCAAGAAGCCAGGACTGTTAGTCTTGTGACGGTCCCTCTACATGAAAATTTGAAGCCAGGGAAAGATGTATCCCACTATACAGTGCTTTGTATAAGTTAAAAGCAGCCCTGTTTGAGTGGTCAGTGCAAAGGATTATATATGAGCCTGATGCAAAAAACAGGCTGGGGCCTCCCGAAAGTACGGCTTCTGTCTCCTTTGCTTCCTTTGTCTCTTCTCCTTCCCTAAGTGAAGGATTCCCTCAGGACTATGCTTAGCTCTTTTCTCTGTGTGTCTGCTTTGTAGAGCTTTTATGGGCATGACCTTCAAATCAACATTTGCCTTGGCCTCTGTCCCGAGCTCTAGTTCTATATTTCCAGAAGTTCTGTTTTTTGAAAGTACCCTAAATGCGGTATATCCCTGCTTCAGTCACACTCTTGCTTTGGTGTGAAGAAATTCTCATTCAAGCTGCCAAGCAGTGAGGAGCATGTTGTGAGGAGGACGCACGTGGGAACCTGTGGAAAGCAAACACCAAGCCTCCAAGAAGAGCAGGGATTGGAGGATGGGACAAGACTCAAATGACCTTTGTTTTCAATTCTCAAAGTATCTGTTTCTTGAGTGCCTACTATGTGCCAGGCGAGGAAGGAATCCCCAAATGCCCAGTGAAGGGACCTCAGCTACAACTGCTGGTAGATTTCTACTCTAGAGCTTCACTATTAATGGGACTCACTTTCTGCACGTCTTGCTTCCTTCTGACTTAACTGCTGGGTTAGGTTTTTCCTCTTACAGCTTTTGCTTCTTCATTTTACCTACGCTTTATGGTTCTTTTCAAGTTCATGACCCTTCTTAGTACCCTTTCAGGGTCACCTACATTTAACAGCCTTATTTCCTTGTGTGTGTTCTCCCCAGATTCCTGAGACAATTAATCTGATCTGCTGTGCTCAGGGTTTTGGACCAGAGCAGCTCATAGGTCCTTGGTCAACCTATAGGTCCTTAAAAATGGCCAGTTCACCATATGCATTAAATGGCCAGTGATTCTAATTCTTTAAGGCAGTGATATTCAAGCTGTGCTCCAAAGAGCACTCAGAGGCTCTGCAGGAGGTGGGGGGCATGCTGAGTGGATGGGCCTCCTAACTTCCTTTTCTCTCTTTTTACTAAAATAATTCCAATTTTATTCACTTTATATTTTCAGGTTCTAAGATTATATTTGAAAGACGTGTTCTGCTTGAAGGTTTTCTAAGTGTGTCTGTTCTGGTTTTATTCACATCTTTTCTTCTTCCATCTTTCAAACCATTCGAGAAGTAGATGCAGTATTTAGATGGAGATTTTTTTAAAAACAGCTTTATTATGGGTGAAGTTCAACTGGGGATTGCAGCCTGCGTCTGTGGTAACAACCAGGTATCCTGATGTTGTTTTTCTAAGCCTTGACTTTAGGACAGCTCACCCAAGGTAGTAATGCCCTTCCCTGATAGTCCCCAGCTTTTTGCTCTTTATTAATTCTTAGGGTTGTCCATGCCCCATGTGATGATTTCCCTTGGTAGAGGTCAATTTCTCCTCCTCCTTTTTTTTTTTCCCCTATCTTCTGATGCTAGCAATGTAAGTTCTTTTTTTTTTTCTCCTCCATATTTCTTGAAACCACACTCCTAATACCAACCACAGCTCCTCTGAGTATCCTCCTGTGACAACAGGTAGGCGGTGTGTCTTTTGCTACCAGAAGGTTCTGAAATGGGACAGAAGACGAACATGAATTAGATTATCTGCACTCTTAGCTGAAAATAAGTCCCCATTCCATTTCTTTCTTTCTTTCTTTCTTTTTTTTTTTTAAGATTTTTTTATTGCTCCATTTCTTTTCTATTTTTTTAAACATCTTTATTGGAGTATAATTGCTTTACAGTGTTGTGTTAGTTTCTGCTGTATAACAAAGTGAATCAGCTATATACATACGTATATCCCCATATCCCCTCCCTCTTGGGTCTCCCTCCCACCCTCCTTATCCCACCCCTCCAAGTGGTTGCAAAGCACCGAGCTGACCTCCCTGTGCTATGCAGCTGCTTCCCACTAGCTATTTTACATTTGCTACTGTATATATGTCAATGCTACTCCCTCACTTTGTCCCAGCTTCCCCTTCCCCCACTGTGTCCTCAAGTCCATTCTCTACGTCTGCGTCTTTATTCTTGTCTTGCCACTAGGTTCATCAGAACTATTTTTTTTAGATTCCATATATATGTGTTAGCATACTGTATTTGTTTTTCTCTTTCTGACTTTCTTCACTCTGTATGACAGACTGTAGGTCCATCCACCTCACTACAAATAACTCAATTTCGTTTCTTTTTATGGCTGAGTAATATTCCATTGTACATATGTGCCACTTCTTCTTTATCCATTCATCTGTCGATGGACACTTAGGTTGCTTCCATGTCCTGGCTATCGTAAATAGAGTTGCAAGGAACATTGTGGTACATGACTCTTTTTGAATTATGGTTTTCTCAAAGTATAGTAGTGGGTTTCCAGGGTCGTATGGTAGTTCTATTTTTAGTTTTTTAAGGAACCTCCATACTGTTCTCCATAGTGGCTGTATCAATTTACATTCCCACCAGCAGTGCAAGAGGCTTCCCTTTTCTTCTCCACACCCTCTCCAGAATTTATTGTTTGTAGATTTTTTGATGATGGCCATTCTGACCGGTGTGAGGTGATACCTCATTGTAGTTTTGATTTGCATTTCTCTAATGATTAGTGATGTTGAACATCCTTTCATGTGTTTGCTGGCAATCTGTGTATCTTCTTTGGAGAAATGTCTATTTAGGTCTTTTGCCCATTTTTGGATTGGGTTGTTTGTTTTTTTGGTATTGAGCTGCATAAGCTGCTTGTATATTTTGGAGATTAACCCATTGTCAGTTGCTTCATTTGCAAATATTTTCTCCCATTCTGAGGATTGTCTTTTTGTTTTGTTTGTGGTTTCTTTTGCTGTGCAAAAGCTTTTAAGTTTCATTAGGTCCTATTTGCTTATTTTTGTTTTTATTTCCATTTCTCTAGGAGGTGGGCCAAAAAGGATCTTGCTGTGATTTGTGTCATAGAATGTTCTGCCTATGTTTTCCTCTAAGAGTTTTATAGTGTCTGCCCTTACATTTAGGTCTTTAATCCATTTGGAGTTTATTTTTGTGTATGGCATTAGGAAGTGTTCTAATTTCATTCTTTTACATGTAGCTGTCCAGTTTTCCAAGTACCACTTATTGAAGAGGCTGTCTTTTCTCCATTGTGTATTCTTGCCTCCTTTATCAAAGATAAGGTGACCATATGTGTGTGGGTTTATCTCTGGGCTTTCTGTCCTGTTCCATTGATCGATATTTATGTTTTTGTGCCAGTACCATACTGTCTTGATTACTGTAGTTTTGTAGTATAGTCTCAAGTCAGGGAGCCTGATTCCTCCAGCTCCGTTTTTCTTTCTCAAGATTGCTTTGGCTACTCGGGCTCTTTTGTGTTTCCATACAAATTGTGAAAATTTTTATTCTAGTTCTGTGAAAAATGCCATTGGTATGTTGATAGGGATTGCATTGAATCTGTAGATTGCTTTGGGTAGTATAGTCATTTTCACAATGTTGATTCTTCCAATCCAAGAATGTAGTATATATCTCCATCTGTTTGTATCATCTTTAATTTCTTTCATCAGCGTCTTATACTTTTCTGCATACAGGTCTTTTATCTCCTTAGGCAGGTTTATTCCTAGGTATTTTATTCTTTTTGTTGCAGTGGTAAATGGGAGTGTTTCCTTAATTTTTTTTTCATATTTTTCATCATTAGTGTATAGGAATGCAAGAGATCTCTGTGCATTAATTTTGTATCCTGCTACTCTACTAAATTCATTGATTAGCTCTAGCAGTCCTCTGGTAGCATCCTTAGGCTTCTCTATGCATAGTATCATGGCATCTGCAGACAGTGACAGCTTTATTTCTTCCTTTCCAATTACGATTCCTTTTATTTCTTTTTCTTCTCTCATTGCCATGGCTAAAACTTCCAAAACTATGTTGAATAATAGGGGTGAGAGTGTGCAGCCCTGTCCTGTTCCTGATCTCAGAGGAAATGGTTCAGTTTTTCACCATTGACAATGATGTTGGCTGTGGGTTTGTCATATATGGCCTTTATTATGTTGTGGTAGGTTCCCTCTATGCCTACGTTCTAGAGTTTTTATCATAAATGGGTGTTGAATTTTGTCAAAAGCTTTTTCTGTATCTATTGAGATTATCATATGGTTTTCATCCTTCAATTTGTTAATATGGTTTATCACATTGATTGATTTGTATATATTGAAGAATCCTTGCATTCCTGGGATAAATCCCACTTGATCATGGTGTATGATCCTTTTAATGTGCCATTGGATTCTGTTTGCTAGTATTCTGTTGAGGATTTTTGCATCTGTGTTCGTCAGAGATATTGGCCTGTAGTTTTTTGGTGACATCTTTGTCTGATTTTGGTATCAGGGTGATGTGGCCTTGTAGAATGAGTTTGGAAGTGTTCCTCCCTCTGCTATATTTTGGAAGAGTTTGAGAAGGATAGGTGTTAGCTCTTCCGTAAATGTTTGATAGAATTCACCTGTGAAGCCATCTGGTCCTGGGCTTTTGTTTGTTGGAAGATTTTTTTTTTTTTTTTTGCGGTACATGGGCCTCTCACTGTTGTGGCCTCCCCCGTTGCGGAGCACAGGCTCCAGACGTGCAGGCTCAGTGGCCACGGCTCATGGGCCCAGCCACTCCGCAGCATGTGGGATCTTCCTGGACCGGGGCATGAACCTGTGTCCCCTGCATCAGCAAGCAGACTCTCAGCCACTGCTCCACCAGGGAAGCCCCGTTGGAAGATTTTTAATCACAGTTTCAATTTCAGTGCTTGTGATTGGTCTGTTTATATTTTCTATTTCTTCCTGGTTCAGTCTCAGAAGGTTGTGCTTTTCTAAGAATTTGTCTATTTCTTCCAGATTGTCCATTCTATTGGCATATAGTTCCTTGTAGTTATCTCTCATGATCCTTTGTATTTCTTCAGTGTCCGTTATTACTTCTCCTTTTTCATTTCTAATTCTGTTGATTTGAGTCTTCTCTCTTTTTTTCTTGATGAGTCTGGCTAATGGTTTACCAATTTTGTGTATCTTCTCAAAGAACCAGCTTTGAGTTTTATTGATCTTTTCTATTGTTTCCTTCATTTTTTTTTGTTTTATTTCTGATCTGATCTTTATGATTTCTTTCCCTCTGCTAACTTTGGGTTTTCTTTGTTCTTCTTTCTCTAATTGCTTTAGGTGTAAGTTTAGGTTGTTTATTTGAGATTTTTCTTGTTTCTTGAGGTAGGATTGCATTGCTCTAAACTTCCCTCTTAGAACTGCTTTTGCTGCATCCCATAGGTTTGGGGTCATCGTGTTTTCATTGTCATTTGTTTCTAGGTATTTTTTGATTTCCTCTTTGATTTCTTACAGTGATCTCTTGGTTATTGAGTGGTATATTGTTAAGCTTCCATGTATTTGTATCTTTTACAGTTTTTTTTCCTGTAATTGATATCTAGTCTCATAGTGTTGTGGTCAGAAAAGATAGCTGATATGATTTCAATTTTCTTAAATTTACCAAGGCTTGATTTGTGACCCAAGATATGGTCTGTCCTGGAGAACGTTCCATGAGCACTTGAGAAGGAAGTGTATTCTGTTGTTTTTGGATGGAATGTCCTACAAATATCAAGTCCGTGTTGCTTAATGTGTCATTTAAAGCTTGTGTTTCCATATTTATTTTCTTTTTTTTGTGTGGTACGCGGGCCTCTCACTGCTGTGGCCTCTCCTGTTGCGGAGCACAGGCTCCATACGCGCAGGCTCAGCGGCCATGGCTCATGGGCCTAGCCGCTCTGCGGCATGTGGGATTTTCGCGGACCGGGGCGTGAACCCGTGTCCCCTGCATCGGCAGGCGGACTCTCAACCACTGCGCCACCAGGGAAGCCCACCTAACATACTCTTATTAGATATTTCTACTGTGACTTTTCCTCATAATGAGAGAGGTGAAATCAAGGAGTTCTGGCTTTGCCTAAAGCATTAATTGTTGACATGCATCTTGTCTGCCTTCAACTTCCTAAAATGTGTAATTCTGGGCTTCCCTGGTGGCGCAGTGGTTGAGAGTCTGCCTGCCGATGCAGGGGACGCAGGTTCGTGCCCCGGTCCGGGAGGATCCCACATGCTGCGGAGCGGCTGGGCCCGTGAGCCATGGCCGCTGGGCCTGCGCCTCCGGAGCCTGTGCTCCGCAACGGGAGAGGCCACAGCAGTGAGAGGCCCACGTACCGCAAAAAAAAAAAAAAAAAAAAAAAATGTGTAATTCTACCTAGGAGATATTCTCCCATCAGACTAGCACGTGGTTAGGCCTGGATTCAATATATTATTGTCTTGCTTGTCTTGCCCTTACCATCTCTCTCTCTCTCTCTTTGCATCTTAAAGTCCTTACTTTCTAAGATTCCCGGGCTTGTTTCCTCAGGACATAAGTAATACCTGTGTCTGTTGTTTTAAAATTAATTTTTATTGAAGTATAGTTGATTTACAATGTTGTGTTAGTTTCAGGTGTACAGCAAAGTGAATCAGTTATGCATATACATATATCCACTCTTTTTTAGATTCTATTCCCATATAAGTCATTACAGAGTATTGAGTAGAGTTCCTTGTGCTATGTGTCTCTTCTTAAAATAGCTGTTTCATCTTGCCAAACTTACTTAATAAGGTTTTAAGATCTCTGCCCTGACACTTCAGTCTTCCCTCTCCAATCTGTCCACATAGTCTGTAATGACCTTGTGTAGCATTCCTTGTTTTCAGGACGGTTCCCCAATTCCTGATTGACTTTTAACAGCTTTAGTGGGGTGCTTCTGAGCAGTTTTCTGACCTGGGCTTCCTTTGAGGGGTATACTGATTTTTTTATGGCTGCTGTAACAAAAGTACATACTACAAACTGGGTGACTTAAAAAAACACAAATGTATTGTCTCAATTCTGGAGGCCAGAGTCTGAGATCAAGGTGTCAGCAAGGCTGGTTCCTTTTGAGGTCTGTGAAGGAAGGATCTGCTCCAGGTCTCTCTGTTTGGTTTGCAGATGGCTGTCTTCTCCTTGTGTCTCTTCACATCATCTTCTCCCTAAGTGTGTTTGTGTCTTATTTCCAAATACGACAGTGGTCACATTGAATAAAGTGTCCACCCTACTCCAGTGTGACCACATCTTAATTTAACAAATTACACCTGCAAGGACCCTACCTCGAAATAAGGTCACATTCTGAGGTACTGGCGGTGAGGACTCCAATATATGAATTTTGGTGGGGACACAATTCACTCCAAGCTTCTCTCCCATACCTTGGCCCCTCCTCTGTAAGGTTCCTTTGCACCCCAGATATCCTCTCTTAGTATCATCTTCTCATTTTCTGGTATAATGTTTATAGACAGGTTGGAATATTTGTCCTTTCTTACTTTTTGGTGTTCTAGCCTGGCTTTGAAGATTTCCTATTTTCCTTTTATATTGATTTAGCTTTTTCTCTAGGTCCTTCCCCTTTCTCCTAAAAAGAAAAAAATTGCGGTAAAATGCACAGAAGCCTTACCATCTTAACCATTTTTTTTTTTTTTTTTGCGGTACACGGGCCTCTCACCGTTGTGGCCTCTCCTGTTGCGGAGCACAGGCTCTGGATGCGCAGGCTCAGCGGCCATGGTTCACGGGCCCAGCCTCTCCGTGGCATGTGGGATCTTCCTGGACTGGGGCACGAACCCATGTCCCTCGCATCGGCAGGCGGACTCTCAACCCTGCACCACCAGGGAAGCCCCCAACTTAACCATTTTTAAGTGTATAGTTCAGTATACACTGAACTATAAGTATAATAACATTGTTGTGTTTAAATTATATTTAACCTTTGATTTACAATTTCATTGAGTTGTTTCTCTTCCTAAAGCCAAGAAGATGACATGTCCTCTATAGAATGCTTACATTCTTCTCTAAATTTATTATGAAAAATTTGACATAAAGAAAAGTTGAAAGAAAATACAATGAACTCACATACCCACATTCAACAATATTATTTAACTGTAGTTGCCATGTCTATCCATATTTATATGTGTATTTATATGCATAAGTATACATATATTTAAATATTTTTATGTTTATCAATGTGTATGAAAAGATATATGGTATATAATTTTCGGTACCATCTGAAGTCAGATTATGGAAATCAGGACACTTTGGCCCCTAATATTTTAGCATATATCACATAAAAATAAGGATAATCTCTTACATAACTACAATATCATTATCACACCAAAAAAATGAACAAATTTCCTAACATCTTCTGATACTCAGTTCATATTCAGATATCCCTCATCTTCTCCAAAATGTCTTTTATTGTTTTTTTGGTTGTTTTTTGAGAACCATCAAGGCTCATGCATTGCATTCCAACTTTTTTTTTATCTATTGAAACGCTTTTCACTCTTTTGTATTTGAAGCCAGAATTTCAGTCTCTAAAATATGTTATGTAATTAACAAATTATGGTGGACTAGCCAAATGATTTCAAGAAATTTACGCTCAATTCTTTCCTTCGCCCTTGAACTGCTGAAGTTCAACAATTTGGAACTAGAATAGAATAGAATAGGAATAGAACCTGGGTCTGCTGAACTATTGCTGCCTGTTAATACCCAGATGCTTTAATTAAAAGGCCAGTCCTCTGTGATCTATGTGCACTTAACTGTCTTATGTAACATCAACCCCTGGTCTACTGTCCTTTCTAATAAATATCTTATAGGGAGTAAAAATTATTCCACCAATGCATAATAACCCTGTATAATGAAGTTTTGTATGTCTTGCATGGTATGAAAATACTTTTTTCCCAGCAAATTAATGTTTGATTCAGTCACACCTGCTTAGATCTAAGTCTGTCAGAAAAATCTTCTTATTAATGCTAATGGAAACTGGCTTTGTCTCTGTAAATGTCAGCCAAAGCATAATGTGTTGCAGCCTACCACAGTCAATACTCATAAAAGTACTGAGGTTAAGACATTCTGTCTGCCTTCATCTTTCCATGTGTTATTTTGATTGCCCTAATTTAGTGTAGTATTGATCTCACAAGATTTCCTGATCATTATGGCCATATATTGGGGAGAGGGGAGTTGGAGGGATGATTATTTCTACCTTCCTCTCTCACCCCCTGAATTTAGAACTATCTGAGAAGTAGATTCAGGGGTCATTCAGGTGATGGACATATCAGCCTTGTTGTAAAGTGGACTGGAAAATGTGGTTGAATTCACTTTTGGGCTTCCTCTCCCCAGGTTCTAGACCTTGGGTTAACTGCCTGAGGGAGAGTTTGAGTGTTTAGAGTGACTAGCGTACTCAGAATTTCTGCCTTACCCTCTGTGATCCCTAACTGTGTGAGCAGACAGAGAAGAAATACATAACTGGGTACTTAAAAAATTGAAATATAATTTAAATACAGTAAAATTTATCATTTCAAATGTATAGTTGGATGAGTTTTGACATATGTATAGAATCACGTAACCACCATCACAATCAAGATGTATAGCCTTTCTATCACCCCAGGAGGTTCCCTCTGTGCCTTTGCAGTCAGTCTCCCCTCCTTTCTGCTCTTACCTCCAGACCCTGGCAATCCTGATCAGATTTCTGCCCTGACAGTTTTGCTTCTAGAATGTTATATAAATGGAATTGTACAGCATGTAGCCTCCATGTTGTTGCATCTATCAGTATCCCTGAGTTGTATTCCATTGCATGGATGTATCACTGTTTATCTGTTTGCCAGTTGCTGGGCATTTGGGTTGTTTCAAGTTTTTGGCTATTATGAATAAAGCTGCTGTAAACATTTGTCTACAGGTGTTTGTGTGGACTTATGTTTTCAATTCTCTTGAGTAAATCCCCAACAGTGTGATTGTTGGATCATATGGTATTTTTTTAACTGTGTAAGAAATGGTGTACTGCTTTTTAAAGCATTAATGCTACCTAGTGGAGGAACAAGAACCAATGTATGTCATACTCTAAACACTCACAAGGCAGGTAGATTTTTCACTTGGGGATGAGTAAGTGAGGGGTGGGGAGAGAGAATAGAAGTATGAGTTTATTGTAGTGATTTCAACCCTGGATGAACATTAGGATCTCATAGGAAGCTTTTATAAAGTCTGATGCAAGTTCTCCACTCCACCCCTTCAGAATGAACAGGTTTTTGGTGAAACCTATATTTTTTTTAAAGAGCCCCAGCTAATTCTAATATATAGCAAGGATTGAGAACCACTGCTATAGTGGAAGTTCCCTTGTGGAAACATGATTCCTGTGAAATGGATGTGGCCTCTTAATAACCAAGAGGCCATTTCCTTGATGAAAAAAAATCAGTATTGTGATAAAATTAGTGGTAACTTTCATGTATTACATGAAATGATATGAAACTATAACATTTGGGGCTCTAAATATATTTTAAAATTGTAACATCTTGCATGAATTAAAAAATGTATTCAAGTAAGAGAACTATAATTTTGAATTATTTAGACCACTTTAAAATCTAATTCAGAATGTTTTGTGTTCTCATATAAAAGTCTCAGCTCTCCTACTCCTTTTCAATATTAAATGTATAAAGAGACTTGTAATGATATTTTTGTTTAACTCTGCTGAGTCTCCCAAGGACATTACCTCTCTTGATTGGTTGAACACATCCCGTTAGGATAAAGATGATTCCGTTTTAAATGGCACAGTTTCCTTGAGAAATTCTAATTCTAAGCTACTTGTAGACCGTGATTTACAAAACAAACCATTGTTTAGTACTTTTGATCTGCTTTGATTTGAAATGAATGCCTTTTAAAGCAGCTTTATATATTACTGGGCCCATTTGAAAAACTTCTTACTCTGTGTCATGTTCTTTGGGCTTAGTTCTTAGTTCAGAATGTCAATGTCATGCTGAAAAGTGCTTATTGATTGTCAAAGTAAAGTGTTAATGATTCAGGAAAATACCTCTACTTTTCACAGATGGCTTTCTAGTTATATTTAGAAGTAAAATAATACAGACAGGCTACTTCAGGGTGATAATTTCCTGAAGCAAAATGAAATAAATTGACAGATAATAAAGAAATGAAGAGTCTCGCTGGGCGTAGGAAACTTCGAATTGGCTGGTCTGGAAAGTTGAAATCCAGGGACAAATTAATAGATCGCATGTTTTGAAATGTCTTTCTATGGAGCATTTATAATGTAAACTGAGGATTACTTAATGATTGTTTTGAATTGCCAGTGCTACAGAGAAGGGCAAAAGGAGAGGAAAGAAGAAAGGAATGTTCTTTATCATGGGTACCCTAGTAGTACACTGATTAAGAAAGAAATTAACTATACAAACATTATTATAGCAACATCAATGGAACTTTAAATAAAAGAGAAAAATTCACTCACATTCCTACTACCCAAGAATCAATCTGTTCTCATTGGTTTTAAGGATTCTTTTGTTCTGTTAATTAGGTGGAACATTGTTTATTCACCATTTCCAAACTTATAAGGCAGACAGCCCAGGTTTGTTTTGTTTTGTTTTGTTTTAGTATTGTAATATTGCCAATCTTTATGTAAGTTTAGGAAAAACTTTTGCATTATTTTCTTAGAATAAGTCCATGGAAATTAGATTTCTGAATCAAAGGACATTAACATTTTAATAGTTCTTTACTATGTTAACTCTTCTTTCAAAAGTCATTATCATACCTTTTTATTCTATGCAGGTACAAGTGCACTACCTTATCTGGGTATTCTAATTTGAAATCACATTGGTATAAAGTGGTGCCTTGTTATTTCAGTGATTATTTCTTTGATTATTAGGTGGATTGAACATTTCCCCATATTGTGTCTACTAATTATAATTTCTGTTTTTGGATGCAAACTCTTTGATTATGCCATATATTCATTTGTGTCCAGGGAGCCTTAGTAGAGTTCTTATGAAATTTTCACAAGTGCATTTTAACATAGGTATTAACCCTTTGCTTATTTAATTTCTATAAATATTATTTTGTCCCTTGTATTTCTTTCCATTTAAAAAATTTTTAGCATAAATTTTGAATTTTTAATGATAAAATGATTGGTCCTGTCATTTGTAGTTTCTTCTACTGCTTCAAAACTTAGAAAATTATGTCAAACTTAATGTCAACCTCATGTGGCTGTAGTGCATGGAGGGGAACTTAATGGTAGTGGGAGTTGAGTAAGGAAATCAAGACAGAGAGCTAAGGTTATACAATAGTTTTTTTTTTTAATTTTTATTGAAGTATAGTTGATTTACAACATTGTGTTAGTTTCTGCTGTACAGCAAGGTGAATCAGTTATACATAAACATATCCACTTTTAAATTTTTTAATTAATTAATTTTTGAATTACAGTTAACCTTTATTATTCTTTAAAAGTGAACTTTCCACAATATTAATAAATCTCATTTTTAGCTCTGCTTTGAAATATTGATACCAGTGAAGTAACCTTTTTCTTCTTTGAATCTTTTCTTGTAAAATTATACTTTTCTCTTTTTCTAAAATAGGGAGTTCCTTCCAGTTCTTAATAAAGATAAAGGGAGCATTCATGGGCTTGAGTAACTGCACAGGAGCATTATGGTAAACAGATGAATTTCCACAGCTGCCAGCTGTCATTACGTCTTCTACCATGGGAACGGAGCCATAGGAGCAAGCCTCATATATTCTGTAACACTCTCTGTTTACTCCAGCTGGGCACAATGTGCGATCACTCTGAAGCAGAGCATCTTGATAATTCTTAAGACTTTCATTTGTTTCTTGAGGCTGCCACTGTTCTGTTGCTGAAACCCAACAAAGCTTATCATTCCCATCTTGTTTCAAAATGTTCATTAGTGCTTGTCTGGATGAATTTCCATAAATGGTTCCTACAATATTACACAAGTATGGCCTTTCATATGCAGCATTGACCAATTTGCCTCCACACAGGAAAATTCCTGTATGTTGCTACTCCTAAAGGCCATTGAAAAACATCCATGTTATTAATCCAGGGGCTGTCATATATTATGAAAAGTAGTTCCACAGAGCCTTCATTTCTTTTGAGAAATTGGTTTATCCATTCATTATTACAATGTTCATTTGCAACCAAAACAACAGCAAGATGCTGGAGTTTTTGAGTTTGCACTAAATTTTGTGCATAAAGTAACCACTGGGTGGCAAAAAAGACCTTTGCTTTTTCTCTTCCATTTAGAACGAGTACCACATTATTCTCATCAATAAAGAAGTACCCGGGGACCACAGCTGGACCAGTAATGAAGCTGTAATGTGTTCTTCCAACAACTAAATTTCCTTCTTTCCACTGAGCATTCACATCAGTGGGCTCAAGTAAACCTTCAAAAATATGCTCCCAAATACAAACCAATGGCAGCTTTGCCCCAGATTTGTACATGGAAGTCTTTTTTCTCTTTTGTGGACTTATTTAATATCTGAAGTCTGTGTTTTTGCTCATTTTTTTCATGTTCTTCCCAAGGATTCCATTCTTCACTTCTCAAAGTAGATTGTTTTTTCCAGAAGTTTCCCAATTATTTCCTTCTCATCCAGAACCATTCAGTGATGACTAATAAGTAGAGGGCACATTCCTTATCACTGAACTTGCACATAGGTAAAGAAGGCTGGAAAAGATGCTCTGTGTTTGAAGAGCATCTTACGATGTTCTTAGGTGTTTACGAACACCTTCCCATGTGCACATGCCATTGCTCATCTCATCATCATTATCACCTCAGTGCCCTTCCTGTGGCTTTGATGCTGGCCAGTATCTTCAGGGCCAAGAAGTGCAGGTTACTTGGATTTGCCTTTATTTAACTATTTGTGATTGGACCTTCCTTCAGTTTTCATCTGGGGTTCAGCTGATTGAGGCTGGGATTGGCTGGGCTTGGTTTTAGTCTATGGCTTGGGTCCAAGTTTGCTCCATATTCTCTCATCTGCTATGGTCCAGCAGTTATTGGAGTAAAGGTTCTGAGCCCCATATCAGGCTTCCCAACCTGGGGGTCTGGCAACGGGAAGAGGAATTACCAGAGAATCAGACTTTAAAGGCTAGTGGGATTTGATTGAAGGACTTCAACAGGACTGCTAATGTTGGAGGGTCTCCTGCAGAGGTGGGGGGTGGCTGTGGCTCACCGCGGGGACAAGGACACTGGCAGCAGAAGTTCTGGAAAGTACTCCTTTGTGGGAGCCCTCCCGGAGTCCGCCATTACATCCACTTTTTTAGAGTCTTTTCCCATATAGGTCACTACAGAGAATTGAGTAGAGTTCCCTGTGCTATACAGTAGGTACTTATTAGTTATCTAATAGTTATATTGTTAAATGGAGTGTGTGTGTGTGAGAAACGTTTTCCCAGAGAGGAATTATACTGTCCTTCCTGAGAACTATTAATACCGTTGGCATGACTGGTACCCACGATGCCCAACTGTGCAATAAGAATGAAGAAGGGAGCGTGACACTTTCAGAGAAATCTAGCTTCATGGAGGTAGCCACCTAGTTTATTTACATTCAGAATAATTTTGTTTTGTTTTGGTTGCTTGAGATGAATGGTTGTAAATAGAAGTCTAACTAATGCATAGCTTTGGAAAGGAATGAAATCTCACAATGGTGCAACTGTTGCTAAATAACTTCCTGCGTGTCCCCAAAGTGGCCAGTTTCAGAAGGATTGGGGAGATCTCATCTTGCAACATGTTATAACAAAGAAGGAGGGGTTAAGAAATCACACCTCCTCATTGCTACATGCTTGTACTTACAATAACCAGAGATTTTCTGGGATGTCCTTAATTCAGATATTCTTTTTTGTTGATCTAAGGTGCATCCTACTTGTCCCATCACAGGTCCCAACTTCCGTTCAAAAAGCAGAGTCACCATAGAAATTCGGCAGCAGATCCTGAGCTGTTCTCACCCCCACTCCTCTCTTCTAACCCATTTTGCTTATTTTCATTAACAGAACAGAACATAACACTTTTATGTGCCAATTCTCAGTCTCAGAAACTAATGGTTCTTTTTTATACATTGCAACAAACCCAAACTTCTTTTGCCATCTTTAAAGACTCTGCCCTACTTAGGTAACTTTCCTTTTCCTGCTTCCTGGACACTCATCTTTTGCTCTAGTCAAGTACCTCTGGTCTCTTTTCCTTGCAGTTGCCCTGTTCATTCCCACCTGCTATCCCATTGCTTTCCTTCTGCAATCTGTTCCGGCTGCTAGAACAGAATACAATAGACCGGGTGGCTTACTGACAACGGAAATTTATTTCTCACAGTTCTGGAGGCTGGGAAGTCCAAGATCAAGGCAGATTTGGTGTCTGGGGAGAGCCTGCTTCCTGATTCATAGATGTTCTCACATGGTAGAAGGGCAAGGGGGCTCTTTGGGGTCACTTTATAAGGGCACTAATCCCATTCTTGAGGGCTCCACCCTCATGGCCTAATCACCTCCCAAAGGCCTCACCTCCAGATACCATCACATTGGGGATTAGGTTTCAACATACGAATTTTGGGGGAACACAAACATTCAGTTTATAGCACTTTCTTTGTGTAATGCTTTCCTCCTGGAATGCTTTCCCTCCTTTCCTCGCTTAAAACTAGACTCACCTGTCAAGCCCTAAATCAAGTCTGACATTAAACAAAACAAAGCACAGTATAGAGCTTACCCTCCCAGGGAAGTGTAGGTGCCATTGCATAGGTAAGTCTCTGGGCAGAATCTCATCCATCAAAGACTGCTCTAGCCTCTCTGAGATGGATTGGTGGTTCTCTTTTATGTGTCTACAGTTTTTTGTTGAGCAAGTGCACATCTGTTGGGCAGTATTCAGATTCTTAAAGGATCCTAGATAGGCCCCACCCCCCAAATGTGATCAGTATATTGGATGTACTGGCTTTGGGTGCTCTGCCAGGAGGAAACAACTTTATTCTTTCTTACCACTGCCTTCAAATAAAACCTTGATATAAACTCCATTCCAAGCTCCTGGATGGTGGCTCAGGTTTTTGTTTTTCTGGACGTGGGGGATTAGAGCAGTTTCAGTTATTAAAAATTCTAGCCCAATCAAGACTTCAATCGCATGTCTATTAAAAGATTCTCCTTCCATGTCCTCCCAGAGTCCTGAAGTGGGAAGTGGGGGAGGCAATGTCTGCCTTTTCTTTCTTCCTCTTTCTACCTCTTGCATCTACTTGCTAGATGCTCCAGGGTTAGGTAGCAAGGAGGGGCTAGAAGTTGAGGAACTTTTTTTTTAAATAAACCTAGTTGGTGTTAGTCTGCAAAAACCCTCTGCATAGTCGACATCCAAATACTGACCATTTATTAAATAGGGTGCTTTTGTTGGTTCTTTGGGGACACCCTGTTGGAGACCTCTGAGGTTGAAACATTTCCTGACGTGGGAGAGGTAGTCTCTTGCTGCCCTCTTGTGTCATGCCCTCAACCCTACTCCAGCAGTTCACACTGTGTAAACTTTTTGCTGAGGCAATCTGGACCCTGGTGGGCAGTGTTCTTAGATGGGGTGCTTTTAAGGAGGCTCTAGCCTGGCTGTCCTCTGCAACATCCATTTAGCCCACAGGTTACCTGGCATGTTGCCTCTCTAAATCCTAGAAGTACAGTGTTCTCTCTTTGCTCTCCATCATAGATAGCTCCAGCCGGCCTCTCCCCTTTGGACTTTACTAGGTGAGAATCAGGCACCAGTCTCTGTGTTCCCCAAATTCCAGGAAACACAGATCAAACCCTCTAGTGATAGGCAGAAAAATGCCCCCCACAGATGTGCCTGCCTTAAGCCCTGGAGCCTGTGAATATGTTACCTCACATGACAAACTTTTGCTTTTCTGGAAGCTCCTCCTACGCAGTTTGGGAGGGCAGTGGTGTAATTTTCTACACCATGGGACTAACAAATCTTGTTGGCACTCTTTCTTGTATATAAGCTAGTGGTGGATGTCTTGGTGTGTCCAGCACATTATTTAAGCACGCTCACTCCCTCAGTCACAGTGTAGAGGCAGAAAATGTCCCATTTAATATTGTTGGACAAGTTTTGTAAATCTTTGTCCCTTGTTCTGTGTTTCAGTACAAGCACATATAGACCATTTCTAAGCATTTCCGTTACTCACTAGCTACCTGAATTCCTCTGCTGGACTAGGACTCCTTGATGGAAATCCTGTTACTGAGTGTCCTCTGCATTTTGATGAACACATCCCTCGTGTTGGGCTCTGTATATTTTTGCTCCTTTTTCTGGTCTGAAATTAATTTCTGCAACCAAGTCAGTTCCTTCACTTTCTCATTGTATTTTATGCAGATTGCCAGCAGGACATCATGCCTTATGTCTACGCCTTCCAGAGCATAGGTGGAACTTCAGGTTTAGGTGGGTTGGAGGGGCTCTAAAGATCAGCTCTTTCATTGCTTCTTTCCTCCCACTCCTGAAGTTTGAATCATCTCTCCTCACTGTCATCCAGGATATACAAGTATGGGATCCAGGGGGGATCATACTACTTCCCGTGTTTATTCCATTATGGAGATTTTCTTTGAGTTCCTTGAAGGCAAGGACCAAATCTTATTACCATGGCAACACCAGCCCCAACTCAAATCCTGGAGCAAAGCAGGAAGTCAGTGAATGAATGAGTGAATGAACAAATATTATTCGGCCCAAAACTGGCTTCTCTGTGGCTTCTATAACATCTTCCTTGGGACGATTCAGAATGATTTATTAATTCTCTTCTTTGCAGAATGGCCTTTAACTGTATAAAGCTATTTTGTCCTAATTGAGTCTTTTCTTCTCCTATATTTTCAGTCCCCCGAAGGATATTTCTACACATCAGTTACAACCCTTTCTACTTTAGTTTTCTGATAGCCTCTTAAGGAAGGTTCAGTTTTCTGGAATGAATTCAGCATGACGGTGGGCCGGAAGTGATTGTGTAACTATTGCAAAAGGCTGTGGTTTGAATCTTTCCAAAAGTCTTATCTGAGCAGCCCAGATGCAGCACTGTGCCAATAGTCACAGCTTCTCTGTTTCTCATTGTGTAGTCTGCAGATAGCCCTGCTGAGGGCTGAGGGTTTATATGGAAGGTGTCATGGTGTGTTTTAAGTGTAACAGGGTATCAAATGGAATTTTTCATGGTGTTTTGATATTTCATCTGAAGCCCCAGTGCTGAGAACAAAAAGTGATAATTATCCCCAGATTTCTGAATAGTGTACTAGCGCTGCCATATGCATGCAGAAACTGTGAAAAGACAGCAAAACTGGTATCAACCTTCCATCACATACTTCCAACTCATGCAGGAGAAAGAGTTTGATTAAAGATTCTCTGGGGTAGTGGATGGTACTGTGGCATTTCCCTTTCTCTTCTTATGAGGTGACCCTTGAGAGAACTGGGGGCTCCAGTGGTACCCTGGGATTGAAATAGAGCAGGGTGGACAATTCATGGAGAAATGGATGTGTGTCTTTGGAATTTAAGGATGTGAATGAATGGGACCTGGTGCTTGCTTCCTGCCTGATGAGTCTGGAATGCGGGAGGCTGGTCAGAACAAACAGTGATCCCTAAATGAGTGAAGAGGGCAACAGTGAGCACGTCTGCGCTACCAGAATTTCTAGGGGTGAGGACATGCATCTTCCAGGAGTTACAGTGGGAGATAGCTGGCCTTGAACCAGGAGCATTGCTGGTGGGGTGAAGGGACCCCAGCAATAAGCAGCTCTATGATATATTTCTGAGTAGGAGCTGAGCAGTTTGCAAGAAACTTCTGGGAGAAGTGGGGGAGTGCATTTGCTTTGGAGGGGGCTTTTCAGCTGGGTAGTTCGCACAGTGAGCCTTTGAAAGCCCCACAAATGACCCCACTGGAGAGAGCCCGCAAATGGGCTCCTACCTCAAGACCAGGGTCTGCTGTGTTGTAACAGTACCAGCCATGAAAGAAACACTTGCTCCTTTTCCTCTAATCCCCCTGCCCCATGCTTTGACCCTGGAGAAGCCGGAAGCAGCAGTGGGAGCGGAAGGACAGTGAAGGAGATGGAGGAAGGATAGACAGTACTTCCTTTCCGTGCTGTAGGCTGTAGTCACTATGCCTTAGGTTGGGGTGGAGCTGGGCTATGGTGATGGGGGACTCTGATTTGCGTATGTGATTGAAGTTTTAAACAGGACTTTTTAATGAGCTTTTTTTTTTTTTTGGTCTGTGAAAAGCGGCATGCGGGATCTTAGTTCCCAGACCCGGGGATCAAACCCCAGCCAAGCAGCGGAAGTACAGAGTCCTCACCACTGGACTGCCAGGGAATTCCCTAATGAGTTTTAATTCTTGAAAGTAAGTTTAAAAATCTCTGGGGGTAGACCTGAGATATTGCCCAGAGGTGGGGAAGGATGATTTGACAGAACATGTTGGGAAGGAGTGATTAGAGAAAAATAAAACTATTATCTGGTGTACACCACCAACTTTAGCCTGTCTGGTAAACTGATTAAATAAACAGTAATTTTAGGAAAATTACAGGAAGGCCGGGCCTGAGGGATAGGTAGGTAACAGACTATTCTCTGGAAACTTGGTATTATGGACTCTTTGTTTTTCTGAAGTTTTTAATATTTCTGTTTAATATTTTAAAAGTTTTTATTTTGAAATGATGTTATAACGACAGAAAAGTCGCAAAAATAGTACAGAGTTCCCAAATACTCATTCCTCAGCTTCTGCTAATGTTAACATCTTATATTGATATAACCATAGTGTAATGATCAAAACCAGGAAATTAACATTGATACAATACTATTAACTAATCTATAGACATTATCTGAGTTTGCCAGGTTCCCCATGAATGTTCTTTTTCTGTCCAGAATCCAAATTGCGATCCCACATTACATTTACTATCCACATTCTCCACCTTAGTCTTTCTTTGTATCATTAAATTTTAAGATTGGAAAAGATATTAAAGGTCCCCTAGATGAATCACCCAGTAGATTCTTGAATCCCCTCTATAAAAATCCCTGCTAATCAGTTTTTTTGGTAAGAAGACACCTCTAATGACAGTCTGTTTTAATGGGGCCCAACTCTATAAGGAAGTTCATAACTGTGATTCTCTTTCTTAAAGCTTCCACTTATTGATTCCGGTCCTTACCTGATCCTTGTCTTTAAAATAATCCTTCTGTCTGACGGCCTTCAAATATTTGAAGACCATTATATTTCTACTTGCCCTGAAGTCCCATCTCCCATTCCTGCCACCAAATCCTCTCTTCTTTAGGATGGCCATCTTCAGTTCCATTAACTGTTACTCATATGACATGGTTTTAAGTCATCTCACACATGGATCACTGTATCCCAAACAAGCTCCAGTTGTATATACAGGTGTAGATGTGGGTCTCTCTATTTGTCTATGTGGTGCCTGAACAGAGAAAAATCACATATCGTTCTCCACATTCTGTGTCCTATCTCAGCAGGCCAAGATTACATTAACATTTGGTTCGTTTTTATAAAGATAAGCAGGCAGTAGTTAGACATGCTAATTAAATAGCCATTTTTAGTGAACTTCAGTGGGTGATCCAGACTCCTGTGTGAGTTGCTAAGACAAGTTTGGTATCTTTCTCAGAGATATCTTTGGGCATGGAAAGCTGGACAAGGTAAGAATGTTTTCAATACAAAGAATGTTTTCAATACAAATTTGGATTGACAAGTTTCCAATTGAAAGTCATGGTGCCTGGCTACAAGTTCCTGGTATATCTTCTCCAAAAAAGAAAAGGCAGTACATTTTCAAAAACTAGAATAAACATTTAATGTATTGGCAGAATCTGGGAGAACTTTCATTTACTGAACAGCCAGTGGAAATGGATTGAGAAATGCAATGTGGCCGGAAATAGAGGAAGTATTTTTGTTTAAAAATAATAAGAGGTACAAACTATTATGTATAAAATAAGCTACAAGGATATATTGTATAACATGGGGAATATAGCCAATATTTTATAACAATTACGAATGGAATATAACCTTAAAAATTGTGAATCACTATACCATACACCTGTAATTATATAATATTGTACATCAACTATACTTCAGTAAAAAAAAAAAATTAAAAAATATTCTCAAAGGACTATTTTTCAGTCTTCTACTGCCTGTACCCTGGTTCAAAATGCAGGGTATGTTTTGACCTTACCTGTACAGTGTGTGTATTGCTGGAGGAGAGGCCTGGAGTATTCCTCTCCTCACAGTTCCCATGGGTATCTCTCTTTCCTCATACTCTCATAGTCTGTAATTTCCAGAGATGAATGGCAGGAAAGCACGAAGGGATTGGGGTTGGTGCATTTCATCTTGGAGATGAGCCCTAGTACGAGTTAAAGCTAGGACACTTTGCATCTGTTCAGAGAGTGAGAGAACCGACTATGGAGATGCAGTAACACTAGATGAATTTCTGCTTGATCCTGGGAATTGGGCCAAGAAACTGTCAGCAGCTTTCTCTCCAGAGCGGATTTCAGAGTGGAGTTATACTAGCACCTAAGTGATGTGAAGGAGAAAAGCAGTCCCTGACATTCAGGAACTAGCCCTTGGTGTCATTATAAGCTGGCCTGCGCTCAGTTAAGTTTTGATGTGCTCTTGTTGGACATAAGTAGTTTCACAGGACATCAGCATCAGACAGGGCCACTCCATGACCAGGATGCTTCAAAGCCAAAACAAAGAGCACTTGGTAATTATGTCTGAACACAGACAACACATGAACATTGTCCAAGTCACAAAATACCAAGAAGCTTCTGCCAGCTAAAATGAGTAATGGCTGTTTCCTTGTCAATTATACCTTCCACCTTGCTCCATTCTGCCCTCTCTATAAATCAGACTTACCAAGATACCCAGTGATAAAATTGTCCTGGCTTTCTGACACTGCCTAATTCGCCACATCACCCAATCAAAGCCCAAATCCAAAAATAAGTTCTTTCTGCATCCTCGTACTGAATTGCCCTGTGGTTCCCCATGTCATAATTCTGTCTTACTGCAACTGGTAATAAATCCAACTTGTTCAATGCAACACTGATTGGCCTTTGGTTTGAGGGCGGAAGGACAGAGAATGGGATGATACATACTTGGCAAATCCAATTAAGTGTTAATCTCTTTTCTTTCAAAGGTAAGCAAACAATAAAATGAAACAAGACATGGGGTCTAGGGAAAAAACTACTGTTGAATAAAGAAAAAAGAACAGCATCCCTAGACTTGGTTGGGCCCCCTAGCTATACATTTCTATAACTTCCAGTTTTGTACTGTTCATCATAGAATTCTGAGGAAACTAATATTTATTAGGAAAATTAAAATCCTAATTGGAAGTATTAAGGAGCCAAACTAATACTGTAGAAAATGGAAGTGGTAACATTGAGAGGAAACTTGAGAGGTTTTCCTAGACTGAAGAGAAGGATAATGGGAAAGCACATAGTAGACCTACAGTGATTCAATCCAAGAAGGATTTGTGTTCATAACGAAGAAACAAGAGCAATTTGAATGGAAGCAGTGCTAGTTACCACAGACTTGCTTGCTCAAAACGCATTCCAACCCTCTAGTAGTATGCAGAGCCAAGTCCCACTCTTCCCACAGTTGCCTGCAGTTTCGAATATGATTTAGGTTCTTCCAAGATGATGCACTCAAGCGAGACTGGATTTAGAAGTGAGTCATGTGGGAGAGAGAGAAGCAGGTAGGGAGGTCAGAGGCATCCAGTTTGCTGGTGCTGATTATGGCAGAGGCAACTCTGGAGGCAGCTTTCCAATTCGGCTGTCAGCTTCCTGGTGGGGACAGAGGCGGCCGAGTTTTGGAGCCAGCCAGTGTGGCAACGGCTCTTGTCTGGGCAGGAGCCTCCTGACTCTACACTGCCCTATGGGGGCCGGAGCAGCGGCTGTACTGGCAGCCCAGTTCTCAGACGTGCATCTGGGAGTCACTCACGGAAGGTCAGTCTAGAGCAGCACTATCCTATAGAAATGTAAGAACACACGTACATCGTTTAAACTTCTCTAGTAGCTGCGGTTGAAGTCCAAAGAAATAGGTGACATTAATTTTAATAATATATTTTGTTTAACCCAATATATCCAAAAATAGTATAATTTCCACATGTAGTCAATATATCACTTTTTTCATACTGATGTGTATCTTACCTGAGAGTAGCCACATTTCAAGCACTCAGCCGTCTGTGGCTCCTGTATTGGACAACACAGGTCTAGAGTCCTTTTTTTCCGTTTTCCTGGCAATTTAGTAAATAATTTAATACCTTGTAATAAATCTCTCTCTGCTTAAACTTGTGGGTTGTGTTTTCCACAGTTGAACACTGGCTGATATAGAAGCAATACCAGATAAATAAACATAAAAAGGACTCAATCTGTACCAGCAAAATGAATGAAAAGAAAACCATACTTAGACACACTGGTACAAATTCTTTGAACTGCAAAGATGAAAGAACCTCAGATGCATCCAGACAGCCTCCCTTGCCCCCTGGTAAATCTATTAAAGAAAAATATACAGATTGGCCTTAGCCTTCTTTCCTGCAAAGATAAATGGCAAAGGAGATGGAATGATGACTATACATTTGGGGGATAGAAGGTATAGCTTGAGAATTTTATACTCAGCCAAGTTGTTTTTCAGGTGTAAACATAGCAGAATGACAGATGTGTAAGGGCTCATGAAACATACCATGAATAGAGCTCTCTTGAAAAAGTTATTTGCTGATGTTTTCTTTTTCATATCAACCTTCTCCTGTTTTGCTTCTGCCTCTTTTAGTTTCATAATTTCTTGTTCTTTTTTTCTTCCTGGCTACTTAAAAATTAAAAAAAAATTTTTTTCTTGAGGATACTAAAATACATTTATTTAAAAAAAATTTAAAGTGTGTCATTTTAATTTTCTTTTAATAGTGATTTCATCCATTGATTGTAATAGAGTTGGTGTTCTTTCTTAACATTACTTCCTGTGTTTTGGATTTCGGTTTGCAGGCCCTTCTTGAAAGGAAGATTTTATATCTTTATTATTCTCTCTGCCTATTTTCTCTCTCTGATCCCCTGCACCCTGACTCTTGTGGTTTTGAGGTTTGTCTCCACCTGGTCCATGGGGTCCCCAGGTCTTATATTGGCTGCTTGGAGCTCCTGCCCCACAATGATGTTGGGGATGTCACAGATACAGTCACAGATGAGCCCATAGACAGCTTGCCTGGCAGCCAAGTGGAAAGGCTGAGGTGTCCCCTCCTAAGCTTGCAGCATCACAGATGCCGTGGTCAAGGTCGCAGGCAGCCGCTGCTTTCAGTTTCCTTTCTTGAGTTGGGGAGCCTCACTACAGGCCCTGGTCTCAGGCCAGGAGCCTGGCCTCCCAAGGGGTATTCCTATTCCTGTTGCTAGGGGCGATAGTCAGCCTGTATGCACTGGGCGGGCCCAATTGTTTGTTTCCATCCAGAGTTTATTCTAGTGGTTGCCGCATCCATGCTCACTGTTTGGTGCCTGTGTTGTGCTAGTTATTAATATTATCAGTATCAACCTGACCTGTTAACCCCACAGAAGCTGAGTTTCTGGCCACCTCAGATTGCTTCTTGACCTGGAGCCCAGGAGGCCTGTAGCTTTCACTCCTACATTTAATGCTTTGTTCTGGGCATTTGTTCATTTTGTTTTTTAAATAAATATAAAATTTTAAGTTAAAAAAATTTAAAAATTGAGGTATAATTGACACACAACATTATACAGTTGACCCTTGAACAACTCAGGGATTAGGGGCGCTGACACTCTGCACAGTTGAAATTCTAAAAATCTGTGTATAACTTACCATCAGCCCTTGGTATCTGTGATTCCTCTGCATCCTCAGTTTCCTGTATCCATGGTTCAGCATTGGCAGGTTCAACCAACTGTGGACGGTATAGTACTGTAGCATTTACTATTGAAAAAAAATCTATGTACAAGTGGACCCATGTAGTTCAAATCCATGTTGTTCAAGGGTCAACTGTATTAGTTTCAGGTGTTCAACATAATGATTTGATATTTGTGTATGTTGCAAAATGACCACCACAATGTCTGGTTAACGTGAGTGTGACTTTTATTTTCTTCTGTATTTTATTTATTTATTTTAAAAATATTTATTTATTTATTTGGCTGCACTGGGTCTTAGTCGCGACACGTGGGATCTAGTTCCCTGACCAGGGATCAAACCTGGGCCCCTTGCATTGGGAGTGTGAAGTCTTAGTGTTATTATAATATGTGATATAATAATGGAGGTGAGTGAAAGGTAATAAATGCTATAAAATTAATAGACATTGTAAACAAATTCATTTAGAAATGGGGAAAAAAAGAAGAAACAATTTAAATATTTCATAGTTAAAAGTAGACATTAAAAACTACAGCTATAGATGATTTAGAAAATATGGGAAATGAGAACATCATAAGGAATGAGGCCATAATTGTGTTCAGCAAATTCATATTCTCAAGGGAGTTCATTATTCAACAAGCAAGCATTCAACCTAAGAAAAACAAACTGAACCAACTTAAGGAACGCAGTGGTAAGAATGAACTATTAAGTAAACTATTAACAGAAATCTCTGACTTAGAAAACAGAAAAACTGTAGAATTAATACATTAATTTAAGAGCCAATTCACTGAAAAACCAATATCTGTCAAGAAAACCTTGGGAAAATAGAGACGGAAAGAGAAAAAGAATTTTAAAAGAGAAATGAGATAAAATTATAGGCATAGAAGTGGTTAAACTTTTATATTAAAAATTTCTCTTCTGTAAGAAGAATTACTGAAGTTTATACGAATGGAACAATAGGAAGGCTGGGACTTGTTTTTTTTTTTTTTTACTGGTATGCGGGCCTCTCACTGTTGTGGCCTCTTCCGTTTCAGAGCACAGGCTCCAGACACGCAGGCTCAGCGGCCATGGCTCACTGGCCCAGCCGCTCCACAGCATGTGGGATCTTCCCAGACCAGGGCACGAATCTGTGTCCCCTGCATCGCCAGGCGGACTCTCAACCACTGCGCCACCAGGGAAGCCCTGGGACTTGTTTTAAAATACAGTGCTTCTTGGCTATGAGATGAGTAAGGTCTGAGGATCTAAAGTATAACATGGTGGCTGTGGTTGTTAATACTGTACTGTGTAATTGAAATTTGCTAAGATTTTAGATCTTAAATGTTCTCACCAAGAAAAAAAAAGATAAATATGTGATAAGATGGATGTGTTAATTAACAAGATTGGGGGAATCCTTTCACAACGTGTATGCCTATCAAATTATCATTATGTATACTTTAGATATCTTACAATTTTATTTGTTAATTATGCCTCAGTAAAGCTGAAAAAAATATAGGGCTCCATTTAAAAAAGGTGACTGAGGAATAAGTGAACGAATATTGGCAAAAATGTTGATTACTTTTAAGCTGGATAGTGTATATGTGGAGATCCGTTACATATTCTCTCTCGTTTTATGTGTGCATAAAAATTTCTGCAGTTAAAAGTTGAAAAATTTAAAAGAGAATGTCATGTTTGACTCTATGGTAATACATTTAGAAATCTTCCTAATGAAGTAGATGGTTTTCTGAGAAAACACATTACTAAAACTGACTCAAGAAGTAGAAAATCTGAAAGAAAAGCAACCCTGGAAGAAATTATAAAAGAATTACCTCCAAAAGAGATTCTGAGATCTGTTAATATTATTAGTGCATTTCTTCAAGAAACACCAAATCCTTATGCTCTGTAAATTATGTCAAAATAAATGATACCATCAAATTCATTCTATAAAGTTAGCATAACCTTACCACTAGGACCTGATAAATGAACAACAAAAATATCAAACTAGAACAGTTTTATGTGCAAGTATTTATGGGAAATTTCTAAATGAAATGACAAAGAAATTAAACTCAGTTGCATTCAGCTGATCAATCTCCACTTAAGCAATTCATCAGATTAAGAAAAGTTCATCATTTCCTCTGTAAAACATACTGACTGCTGACCACAGAAGGATGAACGCTCATGATCAGTTTGCTCTGGTGTGTTCTTGCAGTTTTGTTCAGATAATAACATGCTTCCAAACCAGTTTATGTCAGTTTCGGTATTTATGCAATCTAATTAAGCATTTGTGTACACTGATGAAATGTGATTGTGGAAAAAAGAATTGTTTCTGTGAAAGCTAAATTGAATATATTGGGAGAACTCGACGCAAGTGAGGCACTAAAAAAGGATGAGACAAGTGTAAAATTTGGGAAAAATTGCTCTCCTCTCTGCTGTCTTTGCTGTGAGCTTTATCCTAAATGGATTCCCCAAGATGGTTGACAGTAGCTCCTGAGGTTATGTGCTTCATTGTTCTTGTTTAGGAATAGGAGTGTCTTTGTGTCAGTATTTAAAGCACCTTATTAGACCGATTTGGGTCACATGCCCACCCCGGACCAATCATAGGGCACGGCTTATGCTGATTGACTTGGTCAAAGTCTATACCACAGCTGGGATTGGGGGTGGAGCCAGCATTTCTGGACCCACTTGTATCCCCTGACAAGCATTAGGAGGCTACCGGGAAGCGGGTGAGTGTGGATACTGGGGAGATAATCAACAAATATCTTTTTTTTTTTTTTTTTTTTTTTTGCGGTACGCGGGCCTCTCACTGCTGTGGCCTCTCCCGTTGCGGAGCACAGGCTCCGGACGCGCAGGCTCAGCGGCCATGGCTCACGGGCCCAGCCGCTCCACGGCATGTGGGATCTTCCCAGACCAGGGCACGAACCTGCATCCCCTGCATCGGCAGGCGGACTCTCAACCACTGCGCCACCAGGGAAGCCCACAAATGTCTTTTATATTAATGCAAATTATGTCATCAGCAGTAGTCAATTAAAAAAAAAACATGGTAATTGTAATGGAGTAAAAGACATTCTCTTTAAAAATATTTGGCAGATTAAAGAGTAGAACACTAATATCCCCAAAGAAAGATGGGCAAAGTTCATAAACAGAACTGGCCAATAAGTATGTGGAAGGTACGTAATTTCAGTAGTAATCAAAGAAATGAAAATAAAAGCTATGATGTCATACCACTTTTTGCTTAATCAGTTGACTAAGTATTATGCAAGGAGCAGGGCTGTCCCAAATAACCCTGTGTGCTTACCTGGTGTTGTAGACAGAATTGCACTCCCAACAAGATTCACAGGTTGAAGCTTAACCCTCCATGTGACTGATTTGGAGATAAGCCCTTTAAGGAGATAATTAAGATTAAATGAGGTCATAAGTGAGAGGCCCTAACAATAAGATTGGTCCTTATAGGAAGAGGAGGAGATACCAGGAGCACATGTGCACAAAGAAAGCCCATGCAAGAACACAGTGATGAGAAGGAAGCCGAGGAGAGAGGCCTCAGGAGAAACGAAATCTGCCAACACCTTGATCTTGGACTTCCAGCCTGCAGAATTGTGAGAAATACATTTCTGTTGTTTAAACCACTCCAGACTGTGGCAGCCCTAGTGGACTGTTAAGTTACCTGGGCCAGAGGCTAACTAGGGCTCAGGGCCTTGCTCTTCCCCCAGTTGGCGGGGCAGTCCCCAAGGTCACCTTCTTGAGGAACTTAGGCTTCCGCCCCCTACCAAGGGAGGGACTGAACTGAAACATCCTTGGGGCTCCAGAGTCTCCAGGTGCTGGGTAGCTGGCGTTCCAAGACAATTCCTGTAAATAGCTGGCACCCCAAAACCAGATTGCTTGGCATGCTGGTAAGGCTACCCTCTCATGCTTGTCATATAAGAAAGAATAGGGCATGGGTCCAGCAGACCCTGGCATGCCTCTTCATGGGCTGATGGAGTGGCCGTGGGTCCTTGTCATGCTGACCCTGGCCTTGAAAGCTTCTTTATCCAATTAAGCTTATTCCTTAGCCCATGTCATGGGATGTTGTGAAATTTCACCCAAACCCTAGTGCATTACATGGGGAGACCCAGAAGAGAACATATGACACAAAAGAGAGATTTAAGAAATGATATACTCAGTGGTGATGAGGTACAGGTAATGGACATTCTCATCTTGTCTGTTAGCCTAAGACTATTTTACATCCCTTTGCAGAACCAATTTATGATGTGTTTAAAGAGTCCTCAATATATCAATTTTTAAAAATTATGGGAATATACTTATTAAGTAGTGAATCCATCGCTATGCATCAAGATACCAGGGAAATTTAACAAAAGTATATAGTGTTGAACAGAAAGTATTTTAGCTGTAGCGTTAGAGTGAAAAATGCATAAAATTCTATTTTCTTCCACCGGAGACTTTATACCTATGTTGTTATTGATAATTTTCCAGATAAGTTTCTAGAGAACAACAGAAAAGCTGCCACTTCCTGATCACAATTTCAATGGCAATCTTTTAAAAAAATAAATAAACAAATAAAAATATTAAAAAAAAAGAAAAATCACGCAGGCAGAGACCGACCTCACTAGAAGCTTCTTCACTAACCATTTTTCCGGGTTCACTAACTTGATGTTGTTTTATTTTCTGTGACATTAAATTCAAGTTTTTATTTAACCATCAATTTTTTTTACTCTCTCTTAAAAAGAATTATATTAAAGGTAGTGTAGCCTTCTACGTTCTTAAGCGAGTAGCCCAGGTATCAGGTAGCCAGACAGACCATGTGTTTTGGTACTCGTTTCTTGACAGTGCTCTGTACATCAGTTGCAAAGGGTTCCTTAAAATGAAATCTGGGATTTCTGCCATGGTTCTTTGTTACCGAGTACATTCTGAGGAACATACATTAATAGATGATCAATTCTTTTCATTTATAATGGGAAGGCATAGAAAACTACCATAAGAAAGAATTGTTTCTACCATTAATTCCACTTAATCCTTACCCACCTGCATCACTGGATATTAAGTATTGTAATAGATAAACTGAAAGTAAATTGTCAGAGCTTTTGAAATCCAATCTCCACAATTATTGCTTACCACTGGGGGATCAGTGTCACAACCTTGTAATATTTGTTTAGTCTAATCCCTCCTTCACTAATTAGAAACACTAAAAGATCACAGAATTTCCCTTCCTGGCCCTTCCCTCAGTGGTGGTATTTGTAAAAAATAAAACCAAAACCGAACAAACAAAAACCCACTGAATACCCAAGAGCCAACTAAACCCCCCATGGCACTCACCAGTGCTTAGGTGACAAAGCCTGGGGTAGGGGGTGGGGAGCTTGGGGGTAATGTTAAACTGACACTGTAAACAAGGACACTGTGCAGAATGCTACTTTCCTATGTGAAACAGTGAGTGACAACTTCATCTGAAACAAAACAACTCACCAGACTTCTACTAACCAACTTCTTTTCCTTGATCTTAAAACCAAGTCTTATTTATGGAGTGCCTCCCAAGTTCAAGGCGCAGTAGTGAGCATGATGCCTCTGTCATCTAATGATAACAAAGTACTTTGCAACTAGGCTTTCTGATGTACCAGACAAATGGAAAGAGAAGACAGCCACACGGGAGACCAAAAAGGGAGGTGGGAGTGGGGAAATCAACTTTTAAGATTCGTCACATTTGTCAATGGCAATTTAAAAAATATATCTCTGTGCCCGCCACCCTGCTTTGAGGGCTAAAGCTGCAACTGGAACATTTAACGTGAACATTTAGTGTTAAATTTGACATTTAACATTCAGACGAACAGTGAGGCCATCTTGTGGCCACTTAGAGAAGTTTCCGCTTTCCGACACCCAGTGCTGTTTGCGTTCCTACACTTGCACCCCCTCATGCTGAGGTGGGACCTTGAAACTGAGGCTGCTGCACAGTGGTGAGGACTTTTGGTATCTCCTTAACGAAATCTTCTGGAATGAGTCCAAGATTCAACTGTCAAATTTAAATTCCATTGTTTGTGGGCTGGTGTGTGTTGTAGGATTTCATGCTATGTGGTTAATATGTATGCACATGTCCTGTCACCTGTTTACAGCTAGATTCATCTGTCAATCATCCTGTTGAAATGGAAAGTTCCTAAAACAATAAAGTTATGCTGGAAACATATAACAACGGGGTACTGTAAACAGAAGCAGGGCCAGGTTGGAAGGACAGCACAGAGAAACACATTTCTGGACTTCCCTAGTCCCAGCCCTTTGTGAATTATTTGTAAACGATATCGCCAGTTCTCAGAAAACATATTAACCCCTGTGTGGGTGAAAGAAATATTATTAAAAAATCTCTCTTTCCCTGGACAAAGGCCTACTAGAATTCTGACTTGAGTTGTAAGAAGCAAATTCATCTGTGCTTAGCAAAGATTTGCAAATACTTGGAACAATCACTTTGATGATTTTATCTCTCTGTGTTGTGAATTCACATCTCCTCCTTGACTCTACATTACCAATAACTCTTTGTTATTTATAAATGTAATCCCTTTTCAATCATCCTTAAGTATGAGAGGTGTAATTTCCCTTTCCAATTCTCAAGTACTTTTATTTTCCTGTTTCTTTTTTTCCCTCTGAAACAGAATGCAAAATTTCCTTATAGATTAGAGAAACAAAAAACACAAAGCAAATTTTGAGGGAAAAGTGTTTTTCCCTCCTTTGAATCACTTAAGCTCTTTTGGGCTATCTGTGTGAGTTGGAATACCAGATACTGGCTTGAATAACTGTGTGAATTATGAAACGAATGCAGATCTGTTCTCTGGCTACTTTGAGCTTGTGCAGGGAGATCAAAGGAACCAGAAGAAAAAAACAAAGACCAAAGAGAATTGGAATGCTCAGTGAATCTCTGTCTGAAGAATATACTGCAAACTTTAGAAAGCTTCCCTGTGATATTAACAGCCTGTGCTTGTCCAGTGATTTCCAGTTTCTAAAGTACTTTTATGTCCATTAGCTCAGGACTACCCTAACTAGAAGGGCAGTATGGGCATTATTGTTTTCTTGTTACAAAGGAAAGCACATACTTGAAGAGACTGAGTGCATAGCATGGGGCTGCTCACCTTGTGATCATGGGAACCGGTATTTGAACCTGGATCTGCTGTCTCCAAACTTAGCCTCTTTCTGCCTCATCACAAATTCCACTGGCTTTGGTTACCCTGGAAATGGTAGTCTGTGTTCATACACATTCTGCTAGTAGATCGTGCATTCCTGGGTCTCCTGCAGCCCCACACCCTGCATCTGCATACGGCAAATGGTTTCCATGGAAGAGCTCCAGACGGGGAAATATTTTGGAATCAGTCTGAGTTAAATACCAGACCCTATTTGTAATTTCTGCTTAGGCCTAAGCACTTAAAGGATTCCAAAGGGCAACAGTTGTGAGTCCATTTGGCATCCCTTCTTGGGGTAGTGGAGAAGGGGATGGCAAGTCAAAGGAAGTTAGAATTATCCAGTCCCAGCTGAGCCCAGCTGCCAGGGCCTAAGCCGAACTGATAGAAGAAAATCCAGCAGAGTTCCGAATCAGATTTCAGTGGTTCCATCTCGAATAGGATTTTCTCATGGGTCTGGCAAGAGCCACGCTGGATTTTAAGTGAAATTAAGCTGTGGACTCTGGGGGATAACACAGGAAATTACAAATGAGAGCTGCTTGTCTCAATAGCTGCATCTTGTCAAGAGGCCCCATCCAGGGCCTCTGTTATTCGAGGAATGGGGATGCATTGGAATCCAGTTTTGAGCCCCTGGGGAAAGTTGTTTTAGAGTAGAGTGGAGACTCAGAAGGTTGGTTTTGTTTCTTTACTAGGCATGTGATCTCGAATCAGGCTCACAGCTTCTCCAAGCCTCGGTTTGTTAATCTGTAAACAGGAAAGTAATAATACTGGCCTATCAGGTTTTTTGTTTTTGTTTTCTGGTGAAAGGCATTTTATAATCTGTAAAGTGTTCTAGAAATGCAGGGCTTGTTATTGTCATTACTTACAGGTCATTACTTGCGGGGGAAGGGAATAGAGCTGCATAAGAAATAAATGGAGTTTTGAAGAGAAGAAAAGGAACAGCGGTAATATAATTAAAATCAATTTTTAAGTGTTTACAGGCATCTGGAACCATAGTAAGAGCTATAAAAATAAGGTTCCCGAGATGTAATTGGTAATCCGAGGCCGTTGCATGAAATGGCTCAGAGCTGATGGGGTAGAGGTGGAAGTTATGGGAGGAATGAGGTTTAACATCAGTGCAGCACCTATGATGTGTGAGGCATTTTTGAAGATGCCATTATCTCCTTAAGCCTCCATACGAAGTATGTACCAACCTCATTTTAGAGAGGAGGAAACGGAGACTCAGAGACCTTGAGCACTTTGCTCAAGGCCCCGTGGCCAGTGAATGAAAGAGCTGGGACTTTGCCTCCGAAGCACATCCTCACGTACAGATAAATGAATCAGTCAATAGGGTGTAAACTAGGTAATTCACAGGACATGCTCTCAAAAGGGGTGAGGCCCGAGAAACGAGAAAGCAGCCCTGAGAGCTAGGGTGACCAATGCATCCCGATTTGCCTGTGACTGTCTCCACCTTAGCACTGAAAATCTTGTGTCCCAGCCCCTCAGCCTGGGGCCTCCTCAGTCCCAGGCAAACTGGGACAGTTGGTCATCCTATAGCTGACAGTTAGGGGATGTGCCCTTGGTGAACATAAGCAATTTCTCGGGATGTCAGCATCAGATGGGACTTTCATGGATGTGATGGGACAAGACAAAAACGAGACTACTCTGAAATTATGTCTGAGCAGGAATAAAAACAGACACCATGCAACTGCAAAAATGACCAAATACCCCCCTCTCCTGGCTAACAAGAGGGACTACTGTTTCTTCTTCAGTGACAGCTCTAGCCCTGCTTCTTTCTTCCTGCCTATTAAAGAAAAATTAAGATAATCACTAAATTTACCTACTTTCTCACAGCTCCCAATTCACTTCATTGAGTCCTCCTGCAAATCAACTAACACAGGCCCGACTCCTAGAGCAAGCCCTTCCTGACCCCTCTTTCTTTCTCTTTTTTCTTCTTCTTTTTTTTTTCTTTTTTTGTCTGCATTGGGTCTTCGTTCCTGCACCCAGGCTTTCTCTAGCTGCAGCGAGCAGGGGCTACTCTTCGTTGCGGTGCATGGGCTTCTCATTGCGGTGGCTTCTCTTGTTGCGGAGCACGGGCTCTAGGTGCGCGGGCTTGAGTAGTTGGAGCACATGGGCTCAGTAGTTGTGGCTCGTGGGCTCTAGAGCACAGGCTCAGTATTTCTGGCGCATGGGCTTAGTTGCTCTGTGGCATGTGGGATCTTCCTGGACCAGGGCTCGAACCCGTGTCGCCTGCATTGGCAGGCGGATTCTTAACCACTGCGCCACCAGGGAAGTCCCCCTGATACCCGCTTTCTGAGATGCTTCATGTTTCCTCATGATGTCAGGTGGCCTCATAGCAGGGTGCAGCACCAGCTCTATTTGACCTCAGGTGTGTTTCCTGGATGGTTTTGACTAGGGGACATTGACAGGACTTATACAAGGTCAGTGTATTAAGGGGGGCCACCTTTCACTTGTGGTATTGTAATTCTCTCTCTCTGGGCCATCTCTACAGCTAGACCAGATGTTTTTCAAAGCAGAATCACTTACTAAAGATGGTAACTAGCATGTATGGAGGACTTCCACTTGCCAGGCACCATGCTAGGCTCTCTCCAAGGACTGACCCATTTAAGGCTCACCCACACTTTCTGAAGCAGGTGCCATAATTTTCATTTCACAGATGCCGAAGAGGAGGCTGAATGAAACTCTGTCCATTGCCCGGAGTTAGTAAGTGGCAGAGACAAGATTCAGAACCATTGAGTTTGACTCTAGAGCCCTGCTGGCACCCACAGAACATTCAGCGTTTGGGGAAATAGATCAATAACCAACTTCTCTTCAGTCAGAGGTCCTGGCATGATGATAATACGAAGGTTTCCTGCTCTGAGCCATACACTGTTTTGAACACTTTCCATGTGTTAACTTACTTGACCCTTACAACAACGCCATAGTTGATACCTCCATTTTACAGTTAAGGATGAGGCTCCAAGAGGTATACAATACATTTATATAGTTTAGAGTGAACAAGATCTTTTCACATTTGCATTTTCTAAGCCCTGTGAAGTACTGAATTTCATTAATCTAAGATGCTAGTTATCATAAGATGCACCATTATTTTATGTGCCACTGAGAAAAAAAAGCTGCCAGTTAAAATTTGTAAGATGTCCTCGAATGTACCCAGTTTTTGGAGATGCTAAAATGCAAGGAAAAAGACATTTTAGAATTGATGAAATGGAGTAGGTATTTTTATCCCCATTGTTTAGATGCAGAACCTGGGGCTCAGAAATGAGTATATTTCTCAAGATCATAAAAGTAGCAAGAGAGAGACTTGAATCCAGGTCCACAAAATATGCTCTTTCTTCCGTGCTATTCTAAACATTATGGGAGTCTTTGACCCCTGAGTTTAAAGGAGGGCTGAAGGAGTGTGTCTGACTCTAGGGCGTCCCTGAGACAAAAGACTTTTTGGGCCAGGGAACACTTTTTGTGAAGTTTATATCACATTTTCTGGGTGGCCATGTCTGCATCTAGATGCAGGGTGAGCCTTTCTTCTTTGCTTTTTAACTTGGCTAAGACTTTAGGCTCCTGTGGGTCCTTTGGCCAAAGAGATTGCATGAATGAGCTCACCATGCCTGGGTGATGCTTCTCTTTTCCAAGCCCCAGAGATTCTCTGTAGAACTCTCTCTGTCTCTCTCCCTGGGCTTCCCCAGTTGTGGTTTAGGTCTGGGACTGTCAACTTGCTTTAAGTTATCATGGGTCAGAGATCTCGCAAGGAGTCTAACTTCATATTTGATGCTCCACTTTTGACAGCTTTTAAGCCTCACCTCTTTTTCTCCCTCTTCTGCCCCATGTCTGAGCAAGCTGATAAGAAAGCCACGGTGGTCTCTCCTTTGGTCTTGGTGGGAGATTTAAAGGATGCTAGCCCCTTCCAGCATGTGGGTACCCTCACCCTGACCCTACACTCTGTCTACACCCTATAACCCTACCCAGCTTCCTTTCTTTGTGTTCCTAAGCCATTTTGGGTCTGATTGGGAGGCCTGCCCTGATCTCCCCAGAAGAGCCTCAATTATGTACATCATAGCCTTTTGGTATATGTGTGACATTCTCCGTCTTGACATCCAAACTAAATTTTGAGTGGGGGTCCCTCCCGCTTCTGTAGAGAGGCTGCAACAGACCCCTCAGAACAACTCAGCAGAGCCATGTCATCTAAAACCCATTTAAATTTTTTTTTTTTTTTTTTTTTTTTTTGCGGTACATGGGCCTCTCACTGTTGTGGCCTCCCCCGTTGTGGAGCACAGGCTCCGGATGCGCAGGCTCAGCGGCCATGGCTCACGGGCCCAGCCACTCCGCGGCATGTGGGATCTTCCTGGACCAGGGCACGAACCCGTGTCCCCTGCATCAGCAGGCGGACTCTCAACCACTGTGTTACCAGGGAAGCCCTAAAACCTATTTAAATTTTTTTTAACAGAGAAAAATGTTAGTCATTTCTACCTAGATATTTTTTAAATGAAGAGAGGTTATGCTCACCAGCATTCTGTGTTCAATTGAAAGTCTATAGATACCTCTCCATGGTAGTTTGCTAAGAGAGCCGGCAGGAAGGGCTGGCTATGTGCAGCTCAGCCATCATCTTACGTGGGCCAGGTCATGTGAAGATTAAGGCAGCTGATGGAAGACATTCCAGGCTGTCAGCCCAAACAGACAAGGCTAAGGGAATCTGTGGGCTTTAAAAGGTTCTTCTGGAGCAAATGAGAAATGGAATGGATAAATCAGACAGAAAAATGAAAAAGGAGTGAAGAAGACCAGTGAATTATACAGAGAGAGAGACAGATTATGAAATTAGAGGAAAAATAAAAAGAGAAATTAGAAATAAAAAGAATGAAAAACTAAAACTAATGAATTGCCAGAGAGGCCTGGTACATTAAGAAATGGGAGGAGAGGGCCTCCCTGGTGGCGCAGTGGTTGAGAGTCCGCCTGCCGATGCAGGGGACACGGGCTCGTGCCCCGGTCCGGGAAGATCCCACATGCCGCAGAGCGGCTGGGCCCATGAGCCATGGCCGCTGAGCCTGTGCGTCCGGAGCCTGTGCTCCGCAGCGGGAGAGGCCACAGCAGTGAGAGGCCCGCGTACCGCAAAAAAATAAAAAAACAAACAAAAAAAAGAAATGGGAGGAGAAATGAAAAAGGAATAATTGGACAAGGAGAAGACAGTAAACAAGATAAACAATAATACAAGAAAATGATGTTCCCATCTTATGTAGGCTTTTAATCAAGAACCACAAAGTTTTACCACCTGAGGGTTGAAATACATCCATTTCTGGGGGGTGGAATGAACAGGGTAAACTAGTTGCTGTTTGGAACAATTCGCAAAGTAATTACAACGTCTAACAATGCTGTTCCCAAGACTGAATCATTAATCAGCATTTCCGACGATGCTGAAACCGTAATGAGAAAACCCATACCAATGTTTCCCAGGTCAATTTCAAGCTCTGTTAAAGAGGTATGGAGAGAAATCCATGGTATATTATTTTCCTGATTCTGAGTTGACATTTCAAACAGCACAGTGTGAAAATATAAAGACAGCGCCCTTTTAAAGGTCAATAGTGATTTCCATTACAATCCATGAGTTATCATTCAGCCCAGAAGATTTATTCCAGGCTGGGATGTAACCTAAGAGTTTGCTCTACACAGGGGTGAAGCAAAGCAGAAAAAAAATTACCTAGTAGTTTTAAGGACCTTTTCCCCCATGTACTTTTCCCCCTTTGAGCTCAAAAGGCAGGCACCAGACCAAATCTTCAAACATTTACATTTGGGGCCTTCTCTCTGTTTTGTGATAAATTCTCTCCAACCCCTCCACAAAGATCTGCTCCCAGTAGCCTGAGAGGTCTGGGGAAAATGCCGTTCAGAGTTTCTCCTTTTTGGCATCTTGAAGAAGTATTCTTGAAGAGTGTTAAAGAGTCTCTTCCTTGCTTTCTACCTGCCTTCCTCTATCTGGCTTTCCCAGCCGAAGAACACTGCTTCCAGAGAATTCCTCAGGCCCTTTAGCCATCCAGGAAAAGAATGACTTCAATACAGGGCATCTCGAATATTTAAGAAAGGGCTATCCTAGGTGGCTTCTGCCCACAAAGGCAAGGTTCTTACCTTTGCTGGCAGCTCAGTGGCTGGGAGCGTTTTGGATCAAATCAGGTAGCAAACTGGCTGGGAGGCTGTGGAACAAGCCATGAAACCAAAGCTGGATTGACAACAGGTGATAGTATTATTTTGTAAGGTTTTTTCCCTCTTAGTTATATTACCACCCAGTAGTATTGTGGGTCCCAAAACTGATGGAAAATGACTAAATTAACTAGGATGCCTCGGCCTCTTGTTATTTTACTGACTTGAGAGTGATGCTGTCTGCTATCTCTTCTAACTGTTAACATTGACCTGGTTGACTTAATGCACGTGACCAAATTCAGAATCTTGGCAGAGAGCATCCGAAAACAGGTGTATTTGGAGTCAAGGCTAGTTGGGGGGTGGGAGAAGGGAGACTTCTCCGTTTCTAGTGTCTTCCTCCATGGGAGGGACTGGGAGCCCCATCTGTTTATTGGCCTCTCTATTTCCTGCCTCTCTCTGCCTGCAGGGGGCAGAGGGCTGCCCTGAGCAGTGAGTGGACCAAGAAGCTGTGCATTGGGGCCATACCCTTCCACCCTTGCTCTTGGGAATTGACTGTCCACAGGGAACTTGTGTTCTCTTCTGCAATTCTCTACCATAATTTCCCCCATTTTCTTTATTGTGGTAAAATGCACAAATCATAAAATTTACCATCTTAAACGTACAGGTCAGTGATCTGAAATATATTCATGCACACCACCATCCATCTCCAGTGCTCTTTTATCTTGTAAAACTGAAACTCCACACCTGTTAAACAATAACTCCCCATTCCCCTTCCTCCCCAGCCTCTGGCAACCACCATTTTACTTTCTTTTTCTATGGTTTTGACTATTCTAGGAACCTCATGTAAGTGGACTTGTACAGAATTTGTCATTTTTTATAATTCTTTTCTCCCTAGCTTTATTGAGAAATAATTGACATCACTGTATAAGTTTAAGGCATGCAGCATGATGGTTTTTTTTTCTTAACATCTTTATTGGAGTATAATTGCTTTACAATGGTGTGTTAGTTTCTGTTTTATAACAAAGTGAATCAGCTATACATATACATATATCCCCATATCTCCTGTCTCTTGTGTCTCCCTCCCACCCTCCCTATCCCACCCCTCTAGGTGGTCACAAAGCACCGAGCTGATCTCCCTGTGCTCTGTGGCTGCTTCCCACTAGCTATCTGTTTTACATTTGGTAGTATATATATGTCCATGCCACTCTCTCACTTCATCCCAGCTTACCCTTCCCCCCTCCCCATGTCCTCAAGTCCATTCTCTACGTCTGCGTCTTTATTCCTATCCTGCCCCTAGGTTCTTCAGAACCATTTAAAATTGTTTTTTAGATTCCATATATATGTGTTAGCATACGGTATTTATTTTTCTCTTTCTGACTTACTTCACTCTGTATGACAGACTCTAGGTCCATCCACCTCACTACAAATAACTCAATTTCGTTTCTTTTTATGGCTGAGTAATGTTCCATTGTATATATGTGCCACATCTTCTTTATCCATTCATCTGTCGATGGACACTTAGGTTGCTTCCATGTCCTGGCTGTTGTAAATAGACCTGCAGTGAACATTGTGGTACACAGCATGATGGTTTGATTTACATATATTATGAAATAATTATCACAGGAGATTCAGCTACATCCATCTTCTCATATAGATACAATAAAAAGGAAAGAAAGAGAAAAAATAGTTTCTCCTTGGGATGAGAATTCACAGGATTTATATTCTTAACGATTTTCTTATATATCATTCAGCAGTGTTAGCTATAGTCGTCATGTTTATGTTACATCCCTAGTACTTATTTATCTTATGAATGGGAGTTTGTACCTTTTGACCACTTCCCTCTACCCCTCCAACCCCTGCCTCTGGTATCCACAAGTCTGATCTCTTTTTTTTTATGAGTTTGCTTTTTTGTGTTTTGTTTTAAGTTCCACATATAAGTGATCATACAGTATTTGTCTTTCTCTGTCTGACTAATTTCACTGAACACAATGCCCTCAAGGTCCATCCACACTATTGCAAATGGTAGGATTTCCTCATTTTTTATGGCTGATGGTAGGATTTCCTCATTTTTATTCCATTGTATATAATAGTATTTGTGTTTTTGTCACTGGCTTATTTCCCTCAGCACAATGATGTTGTAGCCTATGATGTAATTTTTTAAGGGATGCTTTCCCCACCCCCAAGCAGAGACTGCCCAGAGATTAGGGGTTGACTTTATATGATTCTGAGGTTTAGTACCGTGGGGTCATTTGCCAGTTTTTAAAATTTTGATTTTTTCAGCTCCTTTGTTTTAATTCTCAACTGGCTCAGAAAAGGCCCTATTTATTGGGCCCTCTTTAGGTCCCAACAAAGCTGAAATTATGACTCTCCTTAATCATCTTGAAAGCTTAATAACTTGATAGAATGCAGAGATTCTATATGATAGTTTGTTTCATACTTTCTGGCTTCACTCATTTCCTGAACAAATAAAAAAGAAAATCTACTGTGTTTCAGGAGCTATGCCTCAGCAATGAGCAACTCAGACGGATCCTTGCCATCAAGAACTTTTAGCGGAAAAAAAATAGTAACAAAAGGAAACTTATGAATTGCGATTATTTCTAGTATGGAAAGAAATAAAGGGCACAAAAGAATAAGAGAGGCAGAGGGTGGCTAGATGGAGTGGATTTGGTTAAAGGCAGCTCTCACCCTTTCATGTTCAACCATTAATTAAAATTGCCCATAATGTTTGAATGGAGGCAAAACCAGTAGTTAGTAAACTTGACGTATGTTATGATAATTTTTAGTCTCCCTATAACTTACACGGTTTTCCTAGATTTATTACATATTGTCGTGCATTCACTTCTTGTCAATGCATTTCTAATATCAGGAAATCTGAAAGAGGCTAAGGATATAGGGATGAATAAGACATTCTTGCTGCCCCAAGGAAAAACCTCCCACGTTGAGAGAGCCAGGGACATAAATAAGTAACTATAATATGGTGTGATAAGCTGGGGGAAGATCATGAAAACACCAGAGTAGGGGGTGATCACCTCGAGATAAGGAAGTTGGGGAAATTCAGGCAGAGCGGGTATGAGCATCTGCAGAGGCACAAAGCAATGAAAAGCATGGCTTGTCTTTTCAGGGCAGCAGGAGTGACGTGTGCTAAGGAGAGAGCGTGGTTAACGTACTGAGGTTCTGAAAAAGCCAGCGCATTTCCAGCATTCCTTGGAAACACAGGCCTGATAGCTTCACCTTTTGCTTTGAAACTGTCTTTAAACCTTAGCTGAATTATTATTCCCATTGTAAAGGTAAGCAGACCAAACCTCAAGACAGGTCGAGTGACTTGTGCAGGTCATGTGGTTGGTAAGGAGCAGAGCCAGATTAGAATGATCATGAACATAAAATAGATTTTATTGGTATTGGTTAGAATTTATGGAAAGTCGGAGTTTAGTTTTTTAAAAAAAAACCTATTCCACAAGGTACACTGTCCTGTTTTGGGCAAAATTTCTGCTTAATCGCCCGAAAAGTATATAAAATTCCACAAGAATTTAATGGTGGTTGTGGATCTATCCATACTCTTGGACTTGAGTGGTGGTAGTGGGGGAGCAGTTCATTTAATTCTTGGCTAAAACATGACAGACACAATTTAAGCGTGAAAAAGAGTGAGATTTAAAAACAAGGAAATAAAAGTCAGTTTAATTCATATTTTGTTTGGCCTGAGTGTAAACAATTTCTTGCTTAAGCTCTTGTTGAATACAGTAAAAAGATATTTTTCTAAAATGTCCAAAGCAGTGTTTAGTGAATTGGTCTTGGTATGTGTTTAAGAGGATAATTAGAGAAAAGGATGGGTTTAAAAGTGACGTATGCACGTCTCCACTAATTATTTTTAATAAGGAGTGATTCACCATGCAGAGTGCTATTTTTTCCTTCCCTTTGCATGTCCAAAGCAGAAGCAATGCTATGTGTGTGCTGAGGCATATCAAAGCTAGGCTGAACCTTCCTTACCAGGTTTGGTGGTTTGATGTTAGTTCAAAGGAAACCTCCAATCCCGAAGACTTTCAAATTTCTTTCTGCAAAATAAATTAAACGCAAAAAGCCAATATAAAACTCTCTATGCCTCTGAATGTGAGGGATAGAGCCAGGTTGTTTCTCTTCAAAGTGTTCTTTGGAAATGCGTGTTTTTCTTGCGCATAGCATACACATATGTGGTAATCAAAATATGAGTCAGTCTTGGAAAGATGGATCAAGAGTCTAGGGGCTTCTGTTGAAGGCAGCTCTGCTCACCTTCCCTGTGGCTGGCCTAGGGCAGGGCCCAGGAATGCTGAATGCGTGAATGCAATGTGATCATTTACTCTTCACACTGAGGTAGTCTGCAGCACACGTGTAAGCATATTGTCACTCCCTCTCCCCAAATAAAGAAAAACATCCTTCATTTGCCCTGTAAGTCCCATGGGGTCTGGCTCCTTCCTCCCTTTCCCGCTCCATCTGGCACCGTCCTCCTCCTGTGTTGCTGCAGCTCCTCCTACCACAAAGCCTTCGCCAAGCTGTTCCCTTCCCCATGAAGCATACTTTCTTACACTCTCTGCATTGGACAACTGCTTTTACCCTTTAGGTCTCAGCTCTCATCACTGCTTTAGGCAAACCTTCTCTGATGTGCTTGCATAGCTCAAACGTATTACTTGCTCCCATGCTATTCTGCACTTCTGATATTGTGATATAACAATAAATATATATTTGGTCTTCATCCCCAGGTCCTGGCACACAGCTCCTACTCCTAAAGCCCTTGGAATGTCTGTGTGATAGGGCTATGAGGGGTGTTTTTTGTTATCCATAATAAAACCCTTTCAGCCATACCAAAGTTTATGCTAATAAGGTGACTCTTAGAGGAAGTGGGGAGGCTAGTTGCCGGAAGGACCAACTATGTGATTTGAGGTTTGGAACTTTCAGCCCCACCCCCCGACCTCCACGGAGGACAGCTGAGCTGGAGGTTGTGCTCAATCAACAATGGCCAGTGATTTAATTTACCCTGAGTGCAGATTCATCTTTCTGGGATGGGCACATATGAACCTAGTCTGCAGAGAGTAATCAATGAAACCAGAAAGATATCCTTTTAATCTCCACCAAGAACTATAAATGTCAAGGGAACTGGCCACTTGACTCTTAAGTGTGTCCCGACCCAGGATATTCTTTCCCT